>NC_056735.1:1500269971-1500464971 GCF_019279795.1 Protopterus annectens
GATTGAAGTGCCCACATCAGAAGGTTCGGTTGTCTAAGTAGGATAATTTCATAAAGAAAAGTAGCATGTCACATGTGATGGTAACTGTACAACAGTAAGTACCATAACACAGCTAGGCTCATGCAGTGTATGGCTATGTATCAGCACAAACATAACCTAATTTCAGGGAGTGTACTGTAACACTGATGCATCACACATAGCATAGTGAACTGTAACAGTATTCGACAGCACACTATGAGGCAACATGAGTAATGACAATATGTCAAGGACCAGCCAAAATGAAACATACTACTGTCACCAACACATTACACGTTATATGCCTGACATGGAATATCACACATAAGACAACATTACAATACACAGGTTATTGATACAGCATGAGTCATGTGGATGTAAGAATATGTTCAGTCATGCAGAGCATCAATGGCAGGCATGTATCATTCTTTGAGATACAGCAACATAATATGTGTGTGTGTGTATGTGTACATGCATGCATGTGTGTGTGTGTGTGTGTGTGTGTGTGTGTGTGTGTGTGTGTGTGTGTGTGTGTGTGTGTGTGTGTGTGTGTGTAAGCAGATAGATATAAGAAGGCACACATGGGAAGTACATGTCAGCAATAGGATAGCAAAGGGAATCAAGTCAATGTAAGTACATGCAATGTTGAGGGGCAGTCATGTCCTGTACCTAATCAAAATATCTTATGTGACACTGGTATGCATGCAGAAGGATCCCTATGCATACAGGTATGGCAGACAAGAAAGAAATGTGTAGGTAGCAATCAATGCTGGCAGGAGAAGATAACATGCTGAAGATCATGAGAAATTCTTCTTACATGTCAGCTATCAAACGATACAAACAGCACTGCAGTCATCAGTATCCAAACTTACATACAATAATGACATAAGACAACTTGAAGGCAGTCACTTATGTCAGATAAATGATCAGAAAAAAAATGTGGAATGAGACATTTGAAAAAACACTTATAGATGGATTAGGTAGTGGTCAGCATAGTGGTCATCATTGCCACAACATCAGAATGACACAAGAGGATGCACATTGGATCAACTGCCAGTGCTTCTCTAATGCAGTTTAGGGCACCTGCACTGATAGCTCACATCATGGTACTGGCTGCCCCTGCTGTGTTCAGAAACACTTGGCCTACAGTGCTGTACTGAGGAGCAGGATTTAATGACACTAACAGTATGGGGCACAATGTGGGTAGGATCAGTAGTTTGATGTGTCTGTCTGGATGTGACTGCTGGGTTCAGAGTAGGTTGACCAACACCTGATGTGTGTCCATGTTGCAGCACAGACAATGATGTATGAGGTCCATATGTCGGTCTTGTGAGAGAGGGGTTTACCTCTCCATTGAAGGTAATCTGCTTAATAAATAAATGGCACATAATACACAGCTTGTACTACAGCAAAGCTCTAGCAGTGCCATGGCAAGGCGTTCAACAGAGCATGCAACAGACACCACACTGTTATGCTGTTCAGCCAATGCTGTCATGACTTCTCCATGTCTGATCTCCTAACCTTCATGTAACACAAGCAGTTGGTCTTTTACATGATTGGTGGTGCGAGTAAGTAAGCACAAGTCAGAGCCATGATGTTGCTGTCAGTGTTCATATGTCTGCATTGGTAAGTGGACACTCTCTGATGCACATCCACTCACATCAGCTACACTCCTACTTTTAGTCTGACAGATAGTATCAATCTGTTTTGGGGAAGGGTTGCCATCAGTCCCAGTCTCAACATGGGACAGAGGGTCACGTTCACCATCATCATCATGTCCAACTTCTGATGTCTCCACATCATCAGAATGGCAGGTCACACTGTCCTCCTGATCAGAGTCTACACTATGTCACATACATGACTGCCCCATCTGGGTCAGACAATGTGACCACTGTAGTGGTCCATGTGCCATTTGCCATACTATCCTATTGAGGCACATCACATCACATCTCACATCAGGATCAATGGATGGGCTAATGGTGGAGGCAGGTAGTGGATGTGTTGCAAATAGAGGCAGATGACACATGTCATATACATTCACAGATGTCAAATGAGGCAGGATATGACTAACTAGACTGGACAACTAAGTAACTACAATGAACACTTATGTTCATATGGACTTACCTGGTTGATGTGGCTGTCAGTGGTGCAGGGGCCCTATAGAGCACATTAGAGAAAATATGATAGACAATGTAAGAAAAAAAAAAACACTAAAGACATGCCTGACATATCCTCTTCTGACTCCACCACTAGTGTGAGGGTTGAAATATCAATGTCATATAAAATTGACACATATACAATAGGTCAGTAGTTAGCTCATACACAGAATCATTTAGCATTTAAAATGATGTATAACACCCAGTACATAAGATATACACATACCAGATGGGTGGCAATGTTGTGCAGATTGAAAGTGTCCTATACAGGTGAAGAAGACATCATTAATCATGAAGGTCATATATATATATATATATATATATATATATATATATATATATATATATATATATATATATATACTTAACAATATTGCACTATAGCAATCATATAGACTGCCTTACCAGGTCTGTCTTCCCTGGTTGGAAACTGAAGTTGTAGCTGTAGGTAAGTTCACTCATTCAATCTTAAAATGCCTTTTTTGTATACTTTCAGTTCACATCATACTGCCTTATGACATCCAGACCTTTTTTGGTCCTGGCTTATTTAGCTAATTGACTTACCAGCTAGTAAAAAGCAGTGTTAGACACAGCAAGAAATTATTTATATTTTCAAATTTATGTTAATATTTTCATAACTGAGAGACCTATGCATTATTGAGGTATATGGTGTAAAACACCAACGTGAGAGACAAGAAAATTCACTGTCATTTCTGATTTATATCACACTATACTGGAAATATTGCTAGTCATTTTCTGGTAATTATGAAAAGAAACAATATTTCCATATGTACTCAATACTTCAAAAATCAAGTGAATTACCTGTCACATGTTGGGAGGGTGGCCTAATGGTTAAGGTGTTTGTCTTACAAACACAAAGTGCAGGGTTTGAATCTCACAAGGGGTAATTGACTAGGTTTAACATGGCTCGCAAGGGCAGTTAGCTTAGTACTAATCTATGAACCTATGACATTCAGTGGAACCAAAGATGTGAAGTGAACTTTCATATTTGCACTGTAAGTTGCACATCTTGAGAGATATCCAGCATTATTTATTTTGTTAATTTTAAAATTAAGCATAGGTTTTCATATTTCTATAACTATCTCAAGAATAAATGTACTTACAGTGGAATTTCTTGTTGTCATGTGAAAGCTTATGTCTGATTTACAGAAATGTTTTAGCAATGTATCTCTAGATTGTGCAGTTTCCAAGATGTGATCATTTGTGAAAGTTTGCAAAAAAATATAGTTTGGGTTTGTATGCATTGCAGTATATTACAGATTTTATGAAAAATACTATGACTGCACCAACTATTATCACTATGAAGAATGCTTCTTTCTGATAACATTGCTATTTGTACAGTTTTAATAACTTTAATTAACAGAATACTCTTATGCTTTTTAAGTTAATTGTTTAGAAAATGCTCTGGAATGCAAGATGTTTGTAGGCTGCTAAAGGTGTGATGCTTCACACCACATAGTTGCTAATGAGATAAACATAAACAATAGGTAAGCACATACCTCAGCCATAACAGGAGGCAGAGTCACACAAAGGTTACTGATCAGACTAACACACTACAGATGCACTTATGAGGCAAGTGGTGCTGGTGCCCAGATGATGTGCCTGTGAAATGAAATAAGCCAACATTAATATCAAAGGTCATACTTGTGCTAAACATTTAAAATGTTATATAACACACAGTACATAAGATATACATATACTGGATGGGCTACAATGTCCAGATGAAAGAAGTGTCCTACAGAGGTGAAGAAGACCACATTAGTCATGAAGGTCACCGATGTACTTAATATTGCACTATAGCAATCATATAGACTGCCTTAACAGGTCTGTCCTCCCTGGCTGGGAACTGAAACATATGGTGTAAAGCAGTACATGTAGTTTAACTGGAACACAAACTACAGCTTAGTATACACCTCAGCCATAACAAAAAGCAGAAACAAGCGAAAGCTGCTGATCATGCTAACACACAACAGAGATACTTATGTAACAAGCAGTGTCGGTGCCCAGATGAGGTGCCTGTGAAAGGAAACAAGCCAACATTACTATCAAAGGTCATACTTGTGCTAGACAGTGTTGCACTATAACAACCATATGAACAACCTTACCAAGCATGTCTGCTCTTGTTGGTGAACACACCATCTGTCATAAGGATGTCCCTGTAGGCTAAAATGTTACAAAAACAACAGGTGAGTATACTCTTCACCTATAAAAGGAGGCAGAGACACACAAAGGCTACTGATCACACTAACACACTATGGAGACACTTACATGGCAAGCAGTGCTGTATTCCTGATGGGCATATGCAAATGAAGTACACAATTGTAGACATCATGCTCACAGTGTTATCTAAGCATTGTTTAGGTAATATAACATGTTATAACACTTAGTGTGTGTGTAGACATCTGACAGTTTTGACATACATGTCCTAGCTCCTCTGCTGTGAAAGTAATGAAAAAAGAAGATAACATGTATGAATGAATGACCTTGAATGAAAACTGGATTATGCAACAGTTTTTGTGACTATCAGACATACTGGTACATTGTGGAACACCTGCCTCAATACCTCTCCTGGGTATACAATAATCCCGGTGGTTCTTGTGGTGTGAGGCCAGGAACACTGTTATGTCATCTGGGGGATAATAGTCCACCTCAAATGATATTTCTCTCCATCTTGTAGCTATAGAGTCTGTTGGCTGTAAGGAGGATCATGTCAGAGCAATGTCACCAGCAGGACTTCCTGGAATGGTTGTGTACACCCACAGCACTGATCATGTTGGTGACATCCCTCCACACTTGCTGTCTCCACACAGTATCACCTATCCAGCTTAGCAAACTATGGCCATGCTGGCACAGAGCATTTAAAATAATTTCGTTTTTCCTTGCCGAAAAATTATCCCACCTATTACTGCTAGTCTTCTGAAAGTAAAGGTGATATGCACATTTCATGGGTTCACATAATGACATGTCAGTCTTAAAGCATAAGTCAATCAAATGCCTTGACTCTCAGTGCAGTGTACTGTTATGCAGATTATTCCATATAATTAATATTAACATTATGCACGGATAAGCATAAAAAACATACAAACATGTCTGAATATCATTAATATAAATGTGCACTGTCATTAATACATTCCACATCTTAGGTTAACTTATGTATGGAAAATGGGGAATTGAACCTGTGGTGGCAGAGATTTTGACAAATAGGGCCAAACACATAACCATTGCACCACAACTCCAGTAGAACAATGGTGTTGTTGTTATAGCTATAGCTACCAATTACATATCAAGCATGTGGGATACATCAAAAATATAATTACAGTAAGTGACAAAGATCAGCATATACTTGATCTTCATGATATGTTAAAGGACATATTTATCTGAATGCATTAAAACACCAAGGCAGAACAACATCAGCTTATAAAAAATGAACAGATATGCAGTCAGTTAAATGTTAAGCTATTCTGAGGCCCCCCCAGTCCTGATTAATAGTATAACACTTACCAAAGTATGCATAAGCATTAGTGAATTTCTGTAAATCAGACCTTGAATGTACAATTTGCAGACAGTCCCATAAATCATAGGTACATACATGGTCAAATGGGGCCCTAGGCAGGGCAATGGTTCAGGGCCCACCTACAGCAGCGTTCTCCAGCCATTCCAGTGTCCTATTACTTGGCTATTTCTCCCGAGTTACCATAAACTCTGTTCAAACCTGCCAACAAGCATAGTATTTTCTTCTTTACTTCTGCAATGAATATAGATAATTAAAACTTTTATTTCAGATTTTATAGCACAAACACTAACAGCCATTTACTAAACAAAACAGTACAGTCTCACAATAAAAACAGACTTAGCATAAACAGTAAGCTTCCCTGCCCTTGAAACTCACATTCATTTAAATGGCATTGAAACCTGTATTAAAAAAAAATGCATCTGGCCAGTGGCAGATTAAGTTTACCTTTCGGCTGTTTTCAAACTATAGGTCCCTTGCACACATTTTTAGGACCATTCATGCATGCATGTTCTTTTTGATACACTTTCCTGTTTATATTAATTAATTATATTCATTGTATAATATAGCACCACTTGTTGAGCGTGTTTTAAATTTATAGCTTTGAAGATTTTCCAGTAACAATGAAGCAAAACGTATGAACCAGTAATAACAAAACTATCCATTTCAGAATATTTCAACAAAAAGGCCACTCAAACTTCTGCCATTACAGCCCATCAATATCCATCAATATACATGGCCTCTGCAGAAATATGTATCATCTTAATAATTCTACATTAAAGAGATCTATGACTAATGAAGAGGTTGCTGTTGGCAAGTAATTTTACATTTCACTGTTTCATGTAAACATTCAGTGCCTACTACCTTGAAAAAGAAATTGCCCATGTTACATTAAAAAATGGTAATATAGTAATACTGCAGTATATAGCCACTAGGCACTGGCTCCAAAAGAAAAAACACTTAAAAGTGTAGCACCCACATCCACCCTTGAGGAACAGTGGTTTAGCAGCACTCCATTTACATGGTACAGGACTAGGAACCACACCCTTCTGCACCAGGTGCCAACATACTACATATTGTGCAACTACTACTGCTTTCAACAATTATAGCACACCCACTGATGATGGCCATTTGCTAAACAAAACAGTTACACATTGTAATAAGCGTTAGCATGAGCAACAGTAAACTTCTCTTCCCTTGAAATTCAACATTCCTTAAAAATGCACAGAAATGCAACATTCCTTGAAAATGCACTGAAAGGCAACATTCTTGGAAAAATGCACTGAAATGCAACAGTACTTGAAAATGCACCTCTAAGGGCAGTTTGGTACCTGGTGTTGAGAATTCAGCTTTTTGTCTCTAATAATCAAGGTACAGGGTTTGATCCTAAACCAGTTAACCAACCTGCCATCCATAACTGGGACATTTTACACACACACACTTCTTACCTCACCCAGTTCTCCATGTTCTTCTTCTGGAAAAGGAATGGCTGTCTTAGCATCCTATGTTTGATGCACAACACTCAAATGTGCGTGCATAGTATATATATATTTCCTAAAAGAGAAATGTAAGGTTTTTGCTTTTTTATGTTGTGGCAACCCCCCACCCCAGCCAGCAGGCCATAGGCAACTGTCTAGGGATTCATACATTCATTGGTATATATCAGGCTAATGACCACTAGAGCCCTTATAAGTCTATCTGTGCAACCCAAATGTGAACAAATTTGATTTATATAGGAGGTGATCTACTGACTGCCTCTGTTCATCAGATTTGGAGGCTCAAGTCAGATATACATTTCTGATTACCCATCCAATGGTCCAAGTTGCACTTAAATAGTGTTAGGGAAGAACTCTGCTTCAGATGGATGGGAAGCCTGTTCCAGCGAATGGGAATTCTATGAGAAACATATCTGTCTCCAACACATTCTATTTATGTCACAAACAAAATTTAGGTCTTTTGATCTAACAGTTCTGATGTTGTTCATTTTGTGGATGTGCAAAAGGTTCACCAAAACAGGGTCCAAGGCTGCCTTGTATGCAAGGCAAAGATCACCTTTTAGTAGTATGAATGATACAGAATAAAGAGGTAGGGAATTGAGGCAATCAGCTTAGGACATTTTATTTATTGTCTACTGTGTGCTTCTTGTATGCAGGTGTTCTAAACCTGCATGCACCAGGGAATGTTGCTTACCACCACAGAATGATGCTTAGTAGGTTTGCAAGATGGAAGGCAAAAGATGAAACAATGCATCCTTTTTGAAATTGAGAATGTTGGCATGCTGTCTGCTTCTTGTGTAAACCACTAGTCCAGGTTTGTGCGGATGTAAGTCAATCACAAATGTGACAAACAAAGCTCACCTCGATTTATCTTTGTGAGCAGTGTTTATTAGGTTTCATCCTTAAAAAACAAAGGGGAGACTGGAACCATGATCTACAAAAAGGAAATACCGTGTGGATCATTGTGTTTAGCAGATGTACTACCAAAGTACATTATTCATAGGTGTAGTTTATGTATTGGTTATCATTGAAGTACATTAGATTGCATTTATTGTATTTATTTGTTTCCTGGGTTTGCCCTAAGCTGTGGACTGAGCAAATAGTGGTATTAAAAAAAAAATCAAACAACATTGTGAAATAAATGTTAGTACACATTAAAGATTTTTACAGAACTCTGGATTAAAACTGTCAGACAATGAACCTACAAAACACATGTAAGGGTGTCTTATCACTCTCTTCCAGCAAAACAGCTTTGCAGCAGGAATAAACATCATTGTGCATACAAGCAAGTCCAAAATCATCCACAATATTAACAAGATATATGTCACTATTACACTCTCATTTATTTGTACATCTGTTAATTTCAGATTTAGTGCATTGAGTGATCATGCAACCATTTATGACTATTGTTTGCAGAAATGTACATCTGTCTTATCTTTGTATGGTGTTCATTGTTCTCTTAACTGAGCAGTAATCTGAGACATGCACTCTGAAAGTGTAAAGCATTTTGTATTATTGTCCTTAAAATGCATGCGAATTTTAAATGACAATGATATACTGTTTTCAACAAAGGGAGGGTAATTTGTACTGAGAAATGTGTGCTGCTTATGTAGATTAGAACCTTGATGCAATTACTTCTATACTTTGTAATTGAAACCTGGCTGACACACCCACTGGAGCTAAGGATGTCTGAATTGCTGCAGTGTTTTCCTTCTCCTTACTAGTAATCATTCATTGTTGCAATCTATTATTTACAAACACTAAGGGAGTGCCTGCGCTATATTTACACCTGCTACACAGAGTCAAGAATTTGGGATTCAGCAATTCTAATGAGTTCAAAATTCATTTGCATCTTCACTGTGCTCACAGGCCTGAATATAAACTGTAAAAAAGTAAACATGTAGCTAGGGAACTTGAAGGTGAAGAGAGCTGTGCATGTGAGTAACACAAAAGTAGATTGCTATAATTTTTGATTTATTTGCACAGAAGACTAATGCTCTTAATAAGGTATGGTTGAATTTTCCAATTATATACTGCATTTTTTCACATGAAACTAGAAAAATATATTTTTACATATGCATGTATATATATGTGTGTGTGTGTGTGTGTGTGTGTGTGTGTATGTGTGTGTGTGTGTGTGTGTGTGTGTGTGTGTGTGTGTGTGTATATATATATATATATATATATATATATATATATATATAGTTTCACTTTATAATTTAAAAATACTAAAATATCAAATTTCAGTATTTCAAGACCATAAAGTCAAATTTTCTAAATACCGAAACTTCATAACCGCGAAAATGGGAATGTCGAAGTCAGTCACTGTTATGGTCTTCCGGTACGTGACGTGGGATGTACTGTGTGCTTGCTGTACATTTTGGTGTGTGGATCTGGTTGGAGATAAAAGTAAGTGAATATTTTTTAAGGGTTTTGGGTAGATATTTGAGTCTATGTGAGTGTGTTTGGAAGCTTTAGGTGTGGGTTAGGGTAGGTACGTGAAAGTATAAGTGTTTGTTGAAATTGGTGGTGTTTGTATATATGTGATTTGTGTCCGTGAGGACTGTAGAGTGTGTAGTGGTGAGTTTACTGTATTTTTCTGATTGGTGCAACCTTGCAGCTATTATATATAAGTAGCGGGGGTGTGGGAGGAAGAGGTGGAGGGGGGCTTGCCCCCCTTGCTTATTTGCAAGGTAGTTTTGTTTATTTGTGTTTTTATGCTTGTGTGTGTTTTTTTGCTGTAGTGTTGGAAGGATTGTGTATGTGTTGTGTGGTGTATGGTGTGTTTACGTTCGCAATTTTGAATTTCGCACTTTTGGGGTTTTGGTATTTAGAAGATTCAGCTTTATAGTTTCGAGATACTGAAATTTGAAATTTCAGTATTCCGAGATTATAAAGTGGAACTATATATATATATATATATATATATATATATATATATATATATATATATATATATATATATATATATATATATATATATATATATATATATATACACACACACACACACATGGGTCTACCTCGTCCCACCAAAATTACATTTCTTTGAAATGTAAGTTCGCGACCCTGTTTTTCCAAAAATGCATTTCTCTGAAAATGCACTTTTGGGAAAAAACAAATCATCGAAAAGCAAAAAAAAAAAAAAAAACAATAAAACATGACAACACTAAACACATTCATGCAGGATTATCCCCACTCCACTACTTATATATTCTAACTCCAAGATGACACTATAGTGGGGAAAAGGGAATATTTCCTTATCCATAATGTGCCGCGATCTGCAACAACAACCTTGGTTGCTTTTCATTGACTCGTTTTTTCTCAAAAGTGCATTTTTGGATAAATGCACTTTTGGAAAGCGGGGTCATGAAATTATGTTTCAGAGAAATGTAATTTGAGTGGGTCGAGGTAGACCCATATAAATATATATATATATATATATATATATATATATATATATATTTATATACACACACACACACACACACATATATATATATATATATATATATATATATATATATATATATATATATATATATATAGACACACTTTATAATCTTGAAATACTGAAATGTAAAATTTCAGTATCTCGAGACTATAAAGTCGAAGTCTGAAAATAGCAGAAGTGCATAATCATGAATTCGAATATCTCAAATTCACGGTTATGGCTTTACACTACGTAATTTCCGGGATTATATATGGATGGTGTGCAGTGCCGTGTGTGGATTTAGGTGTTATGTCAGGTAAGTGAGTGTTTTGTAAGGGTTTTGGGTGGGAGTTTGAGTGTATGTGAGTGTGCTGATATCTATGATGCGTGTGTGAGGGACTGTAGAATATGTGTGTGTGTGTTTGCTTTTGTTTCCTGTTTGTGCGATCTCGGAGTTAATATATATAAGTAGGGGGTGTGCTGTAGGTTTGTGGATGTGTGTTGTTTTGTTTTTTTATGTTGTGATGTGGGTGTTGTGGTATATGTGTGGTCTGGTATGTGCTGTATTTTAGGTGTTTTAAATTTTGCTGTTTTGGGCTTCGTGGTTTTGCTGTTTCGGTGTTGTCTGGATTCGATTTCATGGTCTCGAAAAACTGAAATACGAGATTGCAGTATTTCGAGATTATGAAGTGAGTATATATATATATATATATATATATATATATATATATATATATATATATATATAAGCAAATGCAATTTTTTTCTGTATGCACTTCTTTTAAGTTTACTGATGGCATAGGCATTTTTGTCAGGCATTTTTCTTTCTCAGATACACAGCCTTAATAACTTTCATTACAAGTCTTACTGTTACAACTGTTTTGCTTTATACTTTTCTATGTTATTTCAGTAAACTGTAAATGTCCTATATTGTCAATGACACAGGGGTGTTAGCCTTCTAGGCTGGCCCAGTACAG
This sequence comes from Protopterus annectens, assembly GCF_019279795.1. Taxonomy (NCBI): domain Eukaryota; kingdom Metazoa; phylum Chordata; order Ceratodontiformes; family Protopteridae; genus Protopterus; species Protopterus annectens. The sequence continues at coordinate 1,500,281,581 of NC_056735.1, forward strand.
GTAGGTGTGACTGGTATAAAAATGACTATTCTTGGCAAAATGTGTCCATATGTTTTGGGGACAGTTTGAAAGCAAAACAATCAACTGATGTGTTACTCCTTGATTGGTACAAACTGTCATTTGCCAGTTGTTTTGGAGGTGGGGGAGCCAAGTTGCATGTATGTGCTAACACAGCCAAAGAATGCTTTTACAGAGGTTTGATTTGCTATTGTTAGTCCTTGTTTTGGATCAAACCTTGGTTTATGTGTAACTGTGAAATGTTACAACCACATAACCCTTTTTTATATTTGAATAACTGTTTTGTTGTTTATGTAGTGGTTAGCATTGAAAAACTAATAATATGTGATATATCAAAGCAGGACTTTTATTTTATGTGATATTTATGTGTAGTATCCTTTTATGTTTTATGTCACCTAGGGCTATGTCACCCAAGTGTCCCAATCCCTGCAAACCCTCCTTCAATGACTCAGAGAATGATGTGATTGTACAAGCCATTCATCAACATGGTGTCTTTATGCTTGAGAAAAGATGTGGGGATCTGTCTGGAAGAATGCAAATTTGGAACCAGATAGTGAATGGCATGAAAGCTTTTGAGGGCACAGCAGAACATATCATCAAAGGGCCACTGATATGATTTTATCTACCTGCAGGAGTCCCGTGGACAACTGGCTACTGAGAGGGCATGCTACAGAACCACCACTGACACCAAATGAAGAGTTTCTGTTCACTATCAGGGATCCAGAGAGCACAATCAGGGATCCAGAGAGCACAATAGCATGTGATTGATGTTGGTGATGCTGTTTCAAGGAGGACAAGTATATCACAGGAGCAGCTTCCAGGTAGGTTTACATATGTCAATTTTTAAAGACTTCTTATATAGTAAAATATTGAAAGCAATAGTTAAGTTGGTTTAATATTTTTTAGGGGGAACCTATTTATAGATTGATATACCTAACAACATAGTCTGGTTCATTACACTTGGGCTTGGGGTGAACGTGTCATCCAAGTTTAAGTTAAATGTATTGTTAATGGCCATATAAAGGCAAAATATTTTGCTTCCAGCATTATTGCTATTGTGATGATGGTGTCCTTACATTTTGCTTAACCTTGTCTAGGACCATCCTCCCTAGCAAGTGTAGAGTCATCTGTACATGGTAAACCAAACATTTTTATTTCAGGACTGATGATCATTTGACAGAAATATGGATTTATCTGTATGTGTGAGGTGGGTGTCATGACTGTGTGTGTCTTGCTGTATGGTAGTGGCACCGGTGTTAGTTTTTTAGCATTTACTAAATTGTAGTATTATAACGATTATTTTCTTTCCTGTGTTTGTTGCTTATTATCACAGGTGATCTTTAGTGTGAGAGTGTAGGACCCTTACCACATGATTTCAGAGTATCAGCACACTCTGATGATGATGGTGGCAAACACAGGCACAGTTGGGGGGTGCAGAGTTTAAATATGACACTAAGTTGACATTTAGCTATCCCCTATAATTTCATCGTACACAGCCAGTAGACCTATGCAAATCCATTCCAGTGAGCCCTCAAATATTGGACAGGTGGAGGGTGAGACACTTGATCAGGGTAGTGTGGTTACTGCAGCTTTGGTGCCTGTTGACTGTGGCCATAGCCAAATTGTGGGTTATGTGCCATGTAGTAGGGTTATTAGGGGTGCTTGGAGGAGGCCTGCTATCCATCCTCCACCTGATCCTGATGTTTCTCTCTGTGCCACTCAACATATGTTTACGGCTGTCATGGATGTGCAGGCATATTCTAATAGGGCCTCCATGGAAATACTTAGGGTTGTAGATGTGGCACAGACTGACATGCCTGAATGCTTCCACCATGTTGCTAGTTCAATGCATTGGATGAATGACATGTTGGAATGGGCAGTGTCTGTGATCGAATGTCTGCTGGGATGGGACGGCATCCATGTGGAAGTAGGTCAGACACATTATCTGATGTTAGCTGACATATCCATGCCTGCTCATGCTAAAGTAGAGGCAGTACTTCCATTGCTCCATCAATGTTTGAGGTGTCCACACCCAGATGTGGCAGGCCATGGAGTTGTGGTTCTGGGCATACTCATCCAGCAGACATCAGTCACATTCAGGTAGCAACATTGCATCTGACTGTGGGCATGAACTTGCCAGTGCAACTCCTGGCAGAGCCAGTTCTCAGAGTCTGGGATGATGACAATGAACTGTCCCCTCTTCCATGCATGGCTCACACCTGTCCAACATAACAGGCTGTAGAGCTAGCACAGAGCTTGGCTGGGTTCTTGCAGACACTAATAAAACATTTTCACTTGGCATGCCCATACAGATACATATACACACACACACACACACACACACACACACACACACACACACACACACACACACACACACACACACACACACACACAGACACGCACACACACACACACACACACACACACACACACACACACACACACACACACACACACACACACACACACACGCATACACATACACACACAACACCCTGTGCAAATGATAATAATTGTGCAACATCCTTGTTTTCTATCTTTTGGATTCAGTCATCCACAAGTCTTTTGTCTGATGCTCAGGGTGCATAGCTGACTTAGTGCTTAGTATATCTGTGTTTATGATGCTGTTTTGCAAATTGTACTGCTTTCTTACAGGCTTTTGTAATGTGTACATCCCTCGCAACATTTTAGACCCACAAAGCTGGACCAAGCCATAAATAAAAGTGTGGCAAGGGTCCAACAACGGGGAGAGTTTTTAAAATTGTGGTTTTACAAAACTTAGTTGATAGAATAATAGGTTTGCATTACTATTTTTATGTTTTTTTTCTGAAGCATATGAAGTCTGAAACTGAAATGTATGTCATTATTGTCTAACTTCATCTTTAATGATTTGCCAGTACAAAAGTATGAGGCCAAACTGTGGACATTCGGTGAAAATGTGTACATTTTAGATGTATGAATGTGTGAATCTTTGATACATGAGGCCTATTAGTTGATAGAGGACACATGTATTCACATAAGTTTCTGCTGTCACATATTGATATAATTGCAGTAGAAATCACCCACCTTATACTTTCTTACATTACCAGGTAATAATATGCAAGGATATGGCATTTTTTTGTATTCTTAGACATTTATTTTTCTATTCCAGGATCAACACTTACCTTGGAAATCTGACAGTTGCAAGAGTTTTAGTCTGGTGCTGACTCTGTCTGATGCTAGCAGTACAAACCATTACATGGTTAAGTAAAGGTTGTCAGCATTGCTTGGCATCAATGTTACTGTATGTATGTTAGTAGGGCAAAGGTTTTAGCCCCTTAGGTGTTGAACATGTCCACTATCCATTGCCTCTTGGCCAGTGTGAGGGCATATTGTGCATGCTTATGTCTGCCTGCACCCACAGCAGCTGCTGGGTCCTCCCTGCCTCCTCACCTGCGTGTGATTGCAGTGCTCTTGTGTGGCCCTTCCACTTGCTGCTCCTTCTGAAGCTGTTTTCTCAGGATAATGTTGTGATGCATGGCACAGATGGTAAATATTTCAGCACATGTACGGCAATTGTATTGCAGGGCTCCCTTAGATGTATCTAAGTCCTGGAACTGTGCTTTCAGCAGCATAAACACAAGCTCTTTGATATTTCTTGTTGGAGCATGTTTTTCATTTGGTGTGTATGCATTTCTGATGGGTACCATCAGCCACAGTTCCAGTGCATAATCTGCATCCTCCAGTAAATGACCCTGTTGGATATCCCCCCTAGTAAACATCTCATACAGTTGACAGTTGTGCCAGATATGTGAGTCATGGAAACTGACTGGATTGTCAGCACACACATTCAGAATGATTCCCTTAGTGTTATGCATGACCTGGCAGTTAATAGAGTGGTAGCCCTTTCTATTTATGTACACTCTTCCATTTTCCCCAGGTGGTGCTTTGATTTATAAATGTGTACAGTCTATGGCACCCAGGAATTCAGGGTAGTGTGCTACAGGGTAGAACTCCTGCATAGTTTTGTCCCTGTTCACAGGTGTACAGGGAAAATATATATAGTCAGTGGAATATTGTAGCATTGCATTCAGGAACTGATGAAGGATCCTGGATGCTGATACCTGTGATATCTCCAGCATGTCCCCTGTTGGTCTCTGGAAGGTTCCTGTAGCTAATATTCTAAGTGCTACATATACCTTAGTCTCCACTGGTATTGGTTCCCCTCAGTTTGCACTTGCTCTCAGTTGAGGATGGCAGAGGTTGCAGAGCTCCTGTAGTGTATCTTTATCCACCCTGTAGCATTCTACAGTTTCCACCTCATGCAGACCAAGAAAAGTTAAATGGGGTCTAAAACACCCTTCTCCTTCTTGTCCATATTTTATTAGCAGCAGCAACACATTACTTGGGCCCACTGCACACACACACACACATGAATAAGAGCAACACCAGCCCCTAACATTCTTTCTGTGCTGCCTATTTTCCATGGCTGTATTTGGAACTCACAGGGAAAACCAGCACTGAGTCTACACAGTTGCTTTATAGCTTGTTGAATAGCTCCTCCATCTTGGATTGGTTGAGTAGCTTACCATTCATCTGCTTATGATGTAATTAGCATGCCACAAAGTGCACATGGTTTTAGTGGACTGTGTAGGCTTTGTTGAATCTGCTTCATGGAGTCAAAATCTATACTCCCACTGCAAAGCCAAACTATGAAACTCTATCCCTACTTTAGTCAGAACTATATCAAGTCTCCATGTATTTAAGTTCTCTCTAAACAAAAATCTCAATAATTCATTGCTATGTCCATGCACTGCTCCTTCCTAATCCTTCATCATACTATCTAACTATACCCTTTCCACACTTGCCCTCTCTCCATTCTTTTTTTTTTGGGGGGGGGGGGCTTGTATCATCTTTTTTTTTAATTATTTCCTAGTGTAGTAGACTATGCTTCTAACACTTTTGTATAAACAAATTGTCATATTTCATTTTATTTTTTCTTTTATTATTACATCACTGGTGACTCCTCATGCTTAGCTGTATCCTATGTATTCCACTGTCACATTTTATGTATATAAGCTTTTTAATTACATCGACGCTACTGTTTTCTTTGCTGTTATTTAGCTACCTGTAGTTTTACTCCCTAAATATGATTTCGCTATACCTGGTTGCAGTTGCACTGACATCACAGGTTATTTGTTATGTCTACATTGCACTGAGTTATGCTCACTAGACCAGGACACATTTGCATGTAATTTAACTTGCCACGAATCCTGTTTAAAACTCTGTGCTATCTGCTGAATTCTGGGAAGTTTATGAAATCCACACCTTAATCATTTTTATTTCCTTTTCTTCCTCTTTTTTCCCTTTTCTTCTTCACTCTGCCCTCCTCTTTCATCCTATTTCTCACTTGTTTTATATGTCAAACATTATCCAATTAAATTCTTAAACATACACACATTCCCCTGATTTAATAAACTCCATGTAGGAATAGGGAAAGTCATACATGGAGTGTACTGTGGCCATGTCTGCAGCCCCCCCCCCCAGCAGTGGGCCTTGCATATTAATGAAGGCACAATGCTGAGAGATATGTAACATGCTTACAGAATCAGTGTAAGGGGTGTGTTACAGTGTCCACAGATAAGTAACATACCCCCTGCACTGTGAAAGTGCTGGATGGAGCTTAAATAATAATGTGAAAGACATTTAAATATTTTTTTCTTTTTTTTTATTTATTTATTTTTTTGTGTGTGTTTGTGCGGCATGGAGCTTAGCAATAGAGACATGCCAGACATCTAAAAATAGAAACTGGGTGCATTTAATTATTTAAGAAAGGTCAAGTTTAAGCATAGCTAGGCGGATTTGCATGGTGCACCATGGTGCTCAGCAGTGCTTAAATGTAACTGAAAGCTATATAGAAATGTAGAGCTTTAATCACCATTCCTCAGTACCTGATTGGTTAGAGGCACAGGCTTGTGTGTTGTAGGTGCATGGTTTGAATCCAGGCCATTCAGCTTTTACATGCGATAGGAAAATATAATAAAAATATTTTTTTGTTTTTATATATACCCTGGCATTTGTTAACCAGGTTAGTTCAACTGAAACAGAAGCCCAGTTGCAGTGGAGACTCAAGGATAAAAGCTCCAGTTACACACAAGTGTCCAATACATTAAACTCACACTCCAAGATAATGTAGTTAAAAGCATAAGATTAGGAGATATACAATTAAAATAAATACACATAATAATAAAGTATCATTAATGAACAATTACTTTCAATAACAGGACCCATTTTAGCAGTACTTATCAACATGCAGGTCCACTTAGCTGGTTTGGGCACTGCTAAGCAATGCCTATCTAAGCAGTCCTCATCTCAGCTAAGCTGGTTTGTGTACCGCTAAGTATTGCTAAGCATTACCAGATTAAGCACTGCTCAGATAAGCTTAGCGGTTTTTCATGGTGCTAAGCTTCACTTAACATTTTTAAAAATGGTCCAATGGCAGCAAATGGCGGGAAAACAGCCTTATTTAAGCTGAACAGGTGGGACTACAGCCAGAACTTGGAGTTTGAGCCATGCAGAGCTATGGTTGCAGTTGGAGAGGGTGTGTGCTTCCAAGCACAGTGGTTGGGCATGTTTGAGTCCAGGGTCATGGTTGGGCTCCTCATGAAAGACCATGGTGACTGGCTACTGCAAAGCCAGTACTAGGAATCTGAATACAAATCTGAGGCCTGAGACAGCTGGCACACAACCTCATCACTGCAACTCGTATCCCCCGCACTGGTGAACAGGTGCATCACATGCTCAGGATGACAATACCCCACAAGTTTGTAAGTATAGGAAGTACTGATTTACCAAAGTCTAGTATGAATATCTAATAGACAGGTATGCATAATTGTGTGTTTCTCTCCCCACAGCTGCAGAGGAGAGTGCTCACAACCTGGAGGCCCATGCAGAGCACCTGGCCAGGTTGCACTGAAAATGTGTTGAGTACAGATATATCCTGGAATATATAGTAATATAATTAAGAAAGAGTACAGTAGTAACTGCCAGTAGGTATATTCTGTTTTGAGTGTACTTCAATGAATGTGTTCATAGACTGGACTGATATAAGTGAGTAATGCCAGGTACAGTTCAATATACATGAAAGCATGAAACTAATAATGTTAAGGAAAGCAATTTGCTACTGCATTAATAATGTTAAGGAATAACATGTGTATACTATATTAATAATGATGTTCTGTAATAAAGTGCAAGTGGATTCATAATGTGAAAGGAATAAATCTTCGGCAATCATAAATTTCAGGAAATAAAGTACACCTGCAGTCAGAATTGTTAAGGAAATAAAGTTAGTAATGCATACAGTGTGGAATAACAAGCTGTCAGTCGATGCCTGCATTATGTAAATTGTTCAAGAATAAAAAGACTGTTAACTGTTTCATGTCACCCTCAATAAAGGTTTCTTGCACCATATGTGTGTATGTTGGGCTCTTGGTCATGAAATTGTGTATTACAAGTTTTGTGAAGTAAACATGGGTATAATACCATGAAGTGACTGAAGGCTGGCCAATAAAGAACTGTTTTGCTAAAGTGTAGATGTGGAGCTGTGCTACAAGATATACTGCATAATATTTCTTCTGCACTATAACATCTTAACCTTGAATAGTAATGTCTAAGGTATTGTAGTGTGTTTCCCTCAGGATCGTCTTGTGTTAACCTTTGTATTTCAGCTATATGCATTCCTGAACACAGTTATGCTGATGCAGGCAAGTATGAAACTGTAATAGCTGTAGACTGCAAATATACTATCTGCAACTGTATATGGGTCAGCTTGCCAATCCAACACCCCAATATGGTCTGTACACATCACATATATTCACATCCACTAGGTGTTAAATGTAAACACCTGCATTCCAAGTAGTAATACACAGTTCACCTACTATCTCTGTCATGCATGAATCTCATGCATGTGTGTTCAAGTGTCAGTGCAGTCTTGTGTGATACTCTAACTACATTACCAGGACAGAATTTGTTACCAGGTGAGCTTGAGGCACATATCAGCCAATCAACAAAAAGCAGTGGCTCAATAGGTCAATTTGCTAAATGATATGTATGTTGTTCAGTTTTTTCCACACACACACAGACTGGGGTTTGAATCCAAGAACAAGTACTGATATATATTTATAGAAATAGACAAGTACTACTGAATATGTATAGAAACAGTTTTGTGTTATTAACAGATGTTCTCCCCACAGGAATTACAGGTTAATAAATTGTCTGTCCTAGCTGTTCCAATGGTATACTAATTTGCATCTCCAGATGTACTCATGTGTAAACAGCATTACCCAGCAAGGTGATGGCTGTATTAATTAAATGTCCACAAGTACACTACTATTCCAATTTAATAAGACTAATAAAACTGTTTATTGTTGTTACGGCTGTATGCTTGGTGCGTCTGTGAATGTCTGCTGATAATCTAATCCCATGCCTGCCAAAGCTGGCAGGATACATGTAAACTCTCTGTACTATGCATGATACATGTCTCTCAAGTGCCACGTTGTCATGGATAGTGATCACTGCTACCAAAACCCTTAGACATAGATTTAACATCCATTTGAAGCATGTCAGTCGCACACTCACACAACATCTGTGCACAGTACACCTTGGTAGTCATATATGTTCCCCTGACATGTAATAGTCCCCTCTAGTAGTGTACCTGTAGGTGTTACAGCTTGGCCCATAACGTCCCATGAGGATAGCTTGAGAGGGATGTACGCACTACAGAAGATTTAGGGCACTTGTAGACATAAAAGTGAGGGTAGACCTGTAGAGTACAGAACAGTATTGTTGCAATAAATATAAGCTTATACTATTGTTAATGGAATCTCTCTCTCTCTCTCCCACCAACCCTTATCTGTATCACAATATTATTATTGTTATACTATGGGTATGGTTTCCATTTCACATATGTTGTTCTCAAAACCCTTATATTGGACATTGTGTTTAATTATTGTTACATATTAAAATGGTTGCATACTAACATACGTTGTTGAAATACCAATGTTGTTGGCCTTTTGCCGTAACTGTTACTGGCATGCTGTTACAATACTGTTAATACATTTATTGTTGTGTTCAGTATGCTATGCAATTTTATTATTCTGGGTTAATTGGTACACCCATGCATGGTGTTATAACTAACATTTAAATGTTCTGTGCATGACTAACCTATACACTTTGACAAAAACCTCAACACCATAGCACCAGTGGGTAGGCCGGTACCTGCAAAACCACCTACCCCACCTCATCTGGCCATGGCACCAGGTCCCAGCACATCTGGGACCCAACCTGGAGCTGCCCCCTCCACTGGTCCTGCACCAACCTCTGGTGGTACCACCTCAGGGGACAAGGCCCAACCCCCCCGGGTGTGGGTGTAGAGAGAGGGAGTGGTAACCTGGCAACAGCTCCCAGGGATGGTGTGCAGGATTGTCCAGCGTGACAAGGACAATCGACTGTGCCAGATTGAGGGCAGACTGGTGCACCTGAAGGGGCAAGCCAGCCCTGGCACCCAGCCCCCAGCACAGCCATCTTCGGGGCCGTGAAGGAGCAGTGGTGACTGTCCATGGGTGGAGAGCTCAGTCTCACTGCTACCATCTGGGGGCACTTGGTACTCTGATTCCACACCACCCGCCCCTTCCAATTTACCCACTCATGTGTCATACACTGCTTCTATCTGCTGTCTTGTCTGTTTGCAAATGCTACCTCTCCGACCCAGCCTACCTCCCCACATGTACCTATATCCCTTCCCCAACATCCCAGTCTCTCCTTAAAAAAAAGGGCATCTATCCTGCAAAAAAATATTGCACCATACATAGCTTTCCATTTCATCCACACCTACACTGCCATCAGTCAATCATCACAGCAATTAATCAACAAAGTTATGTCGCCCACATCCCTCTCTCTGGGGTGTGAGACTCCAAATTCCAAATTGTCCACAACATGCACAACTGTTGCTGTACAAGAAATGGAGAGCTATTGTTCTTTCCTACACCCATCCTTCACATCCCTATCTGCCTTTCATATTGTTTTTCCCCCTGAGTTCCCCCATTTCACTACTTTCCTATCACCCTATTTTTCTTTTCTCTTTTTGGAAATAGTGTGGGTTTATGCATGACTAAGCACCACTTGGTATTGCATTGCATCACACAAACCATGGCAAACCTACTTAAAGCTGCTTGAAACTGCTTTAATCATCTTCTGTCTGACACTGTTCTGCACATCAGCAAAATTATTACCTTGCCAAGCATCAAGCCTAGCACTCTGTCAGTTGTGATATAGTGCATTAGCGCACTAGAACACTCAGCTTTAAATGCTAGCAGGTGTTTCCATATGCTTATCCTGTTTATCGGTGATGCAAAGCAGAAAAAACATGCAGACCCTACCAAGTACCCTCTCAACCTGAGCACACTGTATTAGCCTATTAGGACACTCAGTTTTAAAGACTGAGAGGTGTTTTCATAAACTTATCCTGCTTATCAGTCATGCACAGGTGAACAATGTTCAGTTTCTACCTAGTTTCAAACACAGGACCTTGTTAATTACAGCACACTGCATTAGCCCACTAAGTCACTCTGCATTGAAAACTAGCAGGTATTTCCATAACATATCCTTCTTGCTAGTGACACACTGCTTGTACATATAATGGGACAAATGACAATGTACTTGGGACTGTGATACAGACACCAAACCAGTACACAGAAAAAGTAAATGTTGATGGATGTATGTGAGGCCTAGGATATCAGATAGAGATGACAACTGCAGACTGTTGCAGAATGTCCACAGTTGTGCCACTTACATTTGGCACACTTGTCACACAACCTATGCTGTGTGCTGATGTACTGGCAAGTCAATAGACATTGACATTATGAAATCATAACAGACAGTTCAGTGTCACATGTCATACACATCTGATCACACATGTCCATGCCAATCCCATGTAACTGACTGTATGCATGCACATATGTCTTGCAAATACACCTGCTATATTATTGACTTCATAGTTCAATCTGTTACATTCTTAGCATGCTTAACATTTGTCCACTCACAGTCCTGGATTCCATTCCAGTATGTTGCATGTCAAGTACATGGTTGTTGGAACAATTAAATGACTGAGCCATGCAATTTTAAGCAGAAATGGTTGCCGATACTGCAGTCACTGCCACACATATTAGCACCTCAAAGGCCTGTAGGTTGGGACACACTTCATATATATATGTATAGGTGTCCTAAATGTCACCTACCACTCTCTGGATGGCACTATTGCATAACATATGTACCAGAGGCATATGCCTCACCTGGACTGTAATGGGTACCCTCACCCTGGCTATGCTGTGACAACAGAGCCAACACTGCTTCCTCACTCACAAATACAGCTTGCTGTCTCACAGTGTGTTTGAAATCCTTGGTATGGCTCCTGGGCAGAATGCAGCAGCTGCACCCTGCAACTTTTTCTTTCTTCTTCTTCTTCTTTCAGCTGCTCCTGTTAGGGGTCGCCACAGCAGATCAACTGTTTCCATTTCTTCCTGTCCTCTGCATCTTGCTCTGTCACACCAACCACCTGCATGTCCTCTCTCACCACATCCATAAAACTTGTCTTAGGCCTCCCTCTTTTCCTGTTACCTGGCAGCTTCATCCTTAGCACCTTTTTCCCAATATACTCTGCATCCCTCCTCAGCACATGTCCAAACCAACGTAATCTTGCCTCTCTGGCTTTGTCTCCAAACCTTCCAACCTGGGATGACCCTCTAATATACTTATTCCTAATCCTGTCCATCCTCATCACACCCAGTTTAAATCTTAACATTTTCAACTCTGCCACGTCAAGCTTTGACTCCTGCCTTTTTGTCAGTGCCACTGTCTCCAACCCATATAACATAGCTGGTCTCACTTGTTGATTGTAGAGCTGCACCCTGCACCATATACATCAATATGTTCACCTACCTGCTACAGACCTACTGTACTCTTAAACACCTAGAACAGGGAATCCACACAACACCCATACATAAAGGGGTGCGGAAGGGAAATGGTCAAATGACAGGGACATGTGTCACAGTCATCCCCTACAAACATACACAGCTGATAGACTAGCAGTTACTGCAGCAGCATGCGTATTCTGATGCAAATGACATATGACACTCACATCTGTCTGTCTCCTTACTGACCTCAGTCCACATTGTTAAACAGTAACCTGCCACATAATCAGAAAGTCCGTTCACAATGGCCAAACATAGCATGCAAAACTATGGGCATACCACATAAATCCAAACTGTGGACAGTATTTCAACCAACCTGCTGTGATGCTGTAGTCCACACACTTCGATAATGTCCTTCTCACAGGCAAGGAAAAGAGCAAGGCCTACATGAAGGCCTCAAATACAGCACTGTATTGCCATGACTTTGGCTAAAAAAATGCAGCCCAGCTGCTCTGAATGCAAATAGCAAGTCTGAGCCACAGATTGGTGCACAAACAATTGGCTGTTCATGAGCATTCAAGCTGCTGCCTATGGTACACAGGTCTATGACTTTCTCTATGATGACAGACTGCACTATCCTAGAATTCTACCAAAGGATTTCTACACATAAAAGAGTACAGCAATATACCAGGTATGTAATAGCATTCATCATGTAATCAGACACAGTTGGGAGATGCAGGCATTGGAAATAGGGATTATTACAATAGAGGTTTGTGGTAAATTTCTTTGATTACATGTTGCTGTTAGTCAGCTGCCCAACAGTTACCGGCTTCTCTTTTGGCTCTGTCTGCTGTGACATAGATTACAACTCTGGCCCCTGCGTCCCCTCAGCAATGATCAGCTGATGTGTGAATGCCACTGGATTGTGTATTAGACAATAGCGACATAGTGAATAGTGACAGTAGTGGTGGGTACAGCTGCTATATCACATGATGTACTGCCAGTCTGCTCCTCCCATGCTGTGAATGTCACATAGGCATAGTCCAGACATTGTCCAGGTGTCCCTGACTGTTCCTGATGTGCTCTGGCTAGGTCACTGTGTACTCCACACCTGTATCTCATTGTCCGAGAGCTATGGCTAGCATACCTGTTGACACTCTACAGCAGGACAGCAGGTTATAGCCAGTAGTAGTAGGGGGGACACAGGCTCATCCTCAGCAACTGAGTGTACATATTGAGCATGCAACATGAGGGAATGAATACAGTAACATATGTTAAAGTACCATAACTCTTTTCTGAGGTGTCTGGCCTGTGACAGCCAGAGTCCACACAGTCTGGAAACAACCATTACTTATTGTCCAACTGATTTCCAGACATCTACATTTGCCTGGCAGAGGGTTCACATATACCAGGCACATGTACACATTCTGCAAACATCTGTGTACTGGGGATGGACACCCACAAGGAGGATACCCTATAACACTTTTGCAGTGCTGTCTGTAATTGTGTCACACAGATGTTGCTGAACTGTCCCCGTACACCTGTGGTGCCACTCACCTCTCTGTCAGATGGTGGATACATGACATGGTACTGGTATGTCACCCATAGGGGACACACCACTGTAGATGGCAGTGAGGGGAGTGGACACCTAACAACACAGTCCATCACAGCACACAAGATCATAACTGATATATCTGGGATCATACAAGGTTACTAAGCTATTGGCCCTGATGCCCTTGCAAGCCTATCCATTAGTTTATCCCCAACAGAATCATCAATGAGCACCTGTTACCCCTGTCATTGAGGGACACAGTTGGGACCCCTGGGACAAATTTGTGGTATCCCATTCTCTCATCACAGTTACACCTGATGATGGTCTGCATGGTACTCTTTTTGACTTGTATGGAAAGTGCATTTCTAAAACAGTGCAGCCTCTGGGAGACAAACGTGTCTCTCTGGCAGGTTTTGTTGATGTCGCCTATCAGATTCAAGCCTGTTGTGCTGGTGATGCATAGGGAAATAGACTGACATATATTGGCAGCTGTTGAAGGGCAGGGTCCAACATTGGGTTGTAGCCATACCAGAGCCCACCTCTGGGCAGCCTGTCTGATACTGAGTGGGGCACTAATGATTAGAGGCTGTCTGCATGGGACAGATGTTGGAAGGCATGGATTACCTTAGTGCGTATTACCATGGCCTTTTCAGTTGTTGCAGATGTCAGGACAGGTATACATCAAATAGCCCATTGTACTAAAGTATTCTTGTGCTGGCTGAAGACTATACAGAGGTATTGTCCACCTTGTTTCTGGATGCAATCCCTTTACCTATGACCTACAAGGCCTTTCTGACCACTGCCACTACATGATGGTTGAATGTGACAGTGTTATCAAACTGAGTACCCAAGTTTGTCAACACAGGTTGTGTGCTTATGGGGTGGACAATGATGTGGCAAACAGTTTTTTGCATTTAGCTTAAGTCCAGGACCTTGGCACCTGTCTCTTCCTGATGTAAGACCCTGTTGCAGTGTGTTAACATAATTTGGTGGGTCAGTGACAGAAAGCACACAACTTACAGTTACCACAGCCTTAGTCAGTACCTCCATATGTGGGTGGTGGCAGTTGGCATTCATGCCTAGATACATGAGGTTTATGTAGGGGCACTGTATACCCACAGGGCCTTGACACATATACATATTGCACATATTGGCAACACAGAGTAGGATTGCCACCTTAACGAATGCCCAATGTCAACACTTCTTGTACTAGTGTGACAGTTAGCAGGACAAACCATACCCACAGCAAATCCAAAGGAAAGGACTTCTCTCGGTCTGCCAATATGACATCTTATTTTTGAAGCATTTCCCTAGGTTATGCTATGTCTCAGAACATTCAGGTGTTGCTGATGTAAAATTACTGGTTTATGCAACTATTACACACATGTAAGAAATGTTTGTTGTCCTACATTTCTGGGACCCAAGTATTATTTTAGTTGCTTTCACAAAACACACCTGGCCAAATATGCACTGCAACCTGCATGGTGGGACAGGTGTTGAGCCTAACACAGGCACACTGCTGCAAGGGGATATATGTACACACACTCATAAACTGCCCTTGTTGAGAGTAGAACCCCTACCTGTCTAGTTGTATATATTATAGGACTACATACATATCTTATGCACCATGGAGCTTCTATGTTTTTATGCTGTTGGACAGTACTATTCAGGGTGATGACATGCGCATGTGCTGTTAAGGTTACCACTGGGGGGGGGGGGTTAACATGTTTGCACGGGCCCTTAAATTGGTATAACCATTGCACACAAGCACAGGGAAGACAGCCACACTGCTGCAAAGGGATATGCATACACACCACACACACACACACACACACACACACACACACACACACACACACACACACGCACACACACACACATACACACACACGCACACACACACACACACAAACATGCACACACACAGTTGACAATTTTTAAATTAAAACCCTTACCTATCTAGTTGTATGTACAAGAGTGCTAAGTACTTATCACATGCATCACAGAGCTTATGTACCTGGAGAGTATATAACTGTGCATCTAAGGTGGATGACATCTGCAGGCCCTGTAACATAATCCAATGAGGGGATTAGCAGGCTCTCAAAATGGTATAACCATCATACATACACACAAGGCAGCCACACTGCTACAGGTAATACACTTCACACACACACACCCCCACCCACAGCTGCCAGTGCTGTGATTAGAACCACTACCTCTCTAGTTATACATATTATAGTGCTACATACTTATTGCATGTGCCACTGAGCTTACATGACTGGAGTGTGTCTAACTGTGCATCTAAGGTGGATGACACCTGCAGGCCCTGTAAAGTAATCCAATGGGGGGAATTAAGAGGGTGGAATAGGCCTTAAAATGCATTGACACTATGCACAGCATCAGGAGGATTTACTGCTACACAAGCACTGAACCGCCGTTGTTGAGATTCGAACCACTACCTGTATACACTATAGTGCTACATACTTACCAAATGCGCCACAGAGCTTATGTGCCTGGAGAGTGTCTAACTGTGCATCTAAGGTGGATGATGTCAGCAGGCCCTGTAAAGTAGGGCACTGGTGGGGGGTTCACAGCTAGGCACAGGCTTTAAAATATATTGTCATTGCGCACATACAGGCAAGAAATAAACACATAAGCAAGGGGGATATACTTACACACATGCACTCACTGAATTGCTATTGCTAGGATTAGAACCACTACCTTTCTATTGGTTCATAGGTTCAAAGGTTGGTACTAGGCTATCAGCCCTAAGGCCTATGCAAGCCTAGCCATTCTAGTTGTTTACACTATAATGCTGCATAATTATGGCATGTGCCATGGAGCTTACGCATGTGTATAGTGTCTGCCACTGCTGTTGAGGTGGATGACATCAGTAGCTGCTGACAGGGAGCCCACTGTTGTAGAGGACAGTAGTCACAGGGCCATAAAATGAGGGACCATTACACAGACGTAGGCCTGTTGGGCATGTGTATTCTGCTGTATGTGGAATATATACACAAGCACACACACACACACACACACACACACACACACACACACACACACACACACACACACACACACACACACACACACACAAGGTGGCTGTTGTGAGATGAGAATTCCTACCTACCTACTATTACACACTAGAGCTCACCATACTATTTACACATGCCACTGGTCACAGTTGGTGTATGACTGGCTGCAACACTATATCACTCTATGCTTTTCTGGGTCTCTCTCTCTCTCTCTCTCTCTCTCTCTCTCTCCCTCTGCCTGCCTCTCTATATATGGTATATATATATATATATATATATATATATATCTATATATATATATATATATATATATATATATATATATATGTATCTATATTAAATTCAGCAGATTCAGATATATCTTATATGTGCAACATACTAATAGATAAGGGTAATCATGTATGATGGGGATAGGGAAAGACAGTCAGTTAAGGCATACCTAGCTGTCTGTATGCACAGAGATATATGGGTATCACAGTTTTATAGTCAGATGTGGGTTCAGACATGGGGTGAAATTAGCTGCTAAGTGTAGGAGTATGCCCAGTATGACCATCAATACTTACAATGGGACTCCAGGGCAAACCTACTTGTACTCCAGTCCGAGATTTTATGTGCTACAGCCAATTGACTGCTGAACCTGCTGAAACAGTCCAGCACCTCCCTAATATAATACTGAGACTGAGGGATTTCCTAGCTGTGTGCTGTCGGTACTATCTGAGCCATATCTGTGGTGTGTACAGAGTATATTGGACTGAACAGAGTTTTGTATAATATGTCTTGTACATTTTACACAGCACTGTAATTTCTTGGTATGTCAGTGGCAGATCTTTATAGCTTGATGTGAAGAACTGCTGACAGACATTTTGGTTACAGACTCCATACACTGCAGGGAACCTACATGCTACTGCATGAACTGTTCTATTCTGCACTTTCTACATTTGACTGGGCAGGAGTTCTTCCTTCCCCTTATATGTGGGCCTTTGCTCTGCCCTGCTCCAGTTCATGGCTTTGTCCACAGTTGCTGCTATATGTAGTTGAAGGCAATGAGTGACTGGGATAAGAGATGTAACACCACACACAGGGTGATGGACTTCACACCTCTGACTGTCCCTGTTTTGCAGGTTGTTCAGCATTGTGCACCATACTTCTGCTGTGATCCTCAGATGGTTTGGTGTGTACTATTATTATAAGTCTACATGTTGCTCATACCTCTCAATGTTTTACAACCAAAACTCTGGACAGGTCAATATATAATGGTGGGACACAGGCCCAAACATGGGGACATGATTTTAATATTGCACTTACAAAAATAGACAATTGGTAGAATGGTTTTCTATTAGCATGCATTTTCTGATGGGACTGAGGTCTGCATCTGAACTGTCTGTCATTATTTTCTCATAGCAACCTTTGTTGATTTTCCAGTAGTTTGCCAGAAAACTGCAATGTTATGAGAAACAGAACAGATATATGATGCATAAATGTGGACATTCTTCAAAACCCTGTACATTTGTGAGACATAGATGGTGTCCATTGACTTGTTGAAAGTATTGACACAGTTACATGACAGCCTTTATATCATGGTGCTACACTGACTTGTGACAACCTCATGTTCAACTAGCCACCATCTAGGTTACTCAGAGCTGTGTACTGCCCATATCTGTGAAATTCCTATTATGTTCCCAGTTGGTCTTTGAAAAGTACCTGTGGCTAATATTCTAAGGCTACAGATACCTTTGTATCCACTGGGATGGTTTCCCCTCTGTTGGCTCTGGGTCTGAGTTGAGAGTGGCAGAACCCGATGAGTTCTTGTAGTATGTCGCTGTCCACCCTGTAGTGCTCTACATTCTCCAGCTCATGTAGGCCCTGGAAGATCAACCTGGGCCTGAACACTCTTCTCCTTCTCAGTCTGGGCCTATTGTCAGCATCATCATCTTCACTGACCTCAGCCTCAAGCACATGCAGATGTAGCAGTGCGGCAGCAGCCCCTTACATTTTCTCAGTTAAAATTCCCAAGTGTGTACTCCCAGGGGTGGCTTGTGCTATAGGACTGAAGGACTGCAGCCCTCCCACCTAGATAACAAAAAAATAAAAGTAAAGAAACATGAAAACAAACTACCATAATTCCTGGAAGTACTTCATGCATGCACACATGCTCTGGATACACAGGAATACTATCAGACTGCTTTACCAGCAGTCTAGATAGGGAGAAAGGCATCACGTCCTCAAGATGCCCAGCAGTCTGTGAGGTGGTGACATCACAGAATGGAGGCACTCCGGACTGCAACAGGCTGGACCAATCAAGGTGCATTTAGCAGCTAAATAGGTGCACTGGACCAATTGCAAGCAGCTAACATACACTGGTGCAATTAGATGGTGGATTTGCTCAATGGATGTGTTTGTCGGCAATGAAGGTGGATATCTACACCACGATTACAGGGTTGCTCAATGGATATGTTTGCCCATCGAGATGAAGGTAAGCAGTGTGTGTGTGAAATGCCCCAGTTGCTACATACTGGTGGCTAGAGAAAACTCATGGTGGTGTGGTAGGGAATACCTCAGGCTTGAACCCTGTACCTTGTATGCAGGTGGCAAGGGCCTGAATTCCCTACCCACCACAGTTTGCAAAACGTTTGCAGATTTTTGCCTCATATCTGAACTTTTCTGTTCCTCATAATATCTGTGGTTTCTAAATACACACATGTTTAGATATTTGATGGTGCAGTGGTAGTATTGTTGCCTTCTAGCTACAGGTTTCTAGGTTTGATCCTTGGCTAAGGTGCCTTCTGTGTGGGTTCTGCATGTTCTCCGTGAGTTTGCTTTTGTGTCCTCCCATGTTACAAAGAAGTGTCTTCATTATTTCTTCCTGGGCCTCTGCTGAAAATTGTTTTTTGTTCCAAGTCAGACTGTCCTGGTTAAATGTTAAATAAAATTGACAGGCATTTGAATTTCAGACTTCAGGTTTCTGAATGTTCAACTCCTTACATATTTGATGGTGCAGTGGTAGCACTGTTGCCTCGCAGCTACAAGTTTGCTGGTTTGATATGTAGCTGGGGTGCCTTCTGTGTAGAGTCTGCATTTTCTCCCTGTGTTTGTGTGGGTTTGCTCTGGTATTCTGACATTTTACAAAGACGTGTCTGCAGTATTTCTCCCTGGGCCTCTGCTGAAAATGTTTTTTGTTCCATCAGACTTTCCTGGATAACAATTGTTAAATAAATAAAATTGACAGGCATTTAAATTTCAGACTTCATATTTTTCAGAAAATACATAGTAACAAAAAACCTTTTATTCTAGCAATTTTCTAAGTTTATAAGATGAATATTTTAAATTTGTCTATTTTTTGGGACTGTATTCCCCCATTATTGGCTTCGTCCAGGTTTTTTGTGCTAAGGTTGACAGCTATGGCAATAACTGAATTCAATGAATATGTTTGAGGGCTGTATTCCCTCATTACTGGGTTAGTCCAGGTGTTTTGTGCTAAGAGGTTGACAGCTATGTTGAGAACTGAATTCACTAAATGATAGCCTTTTAAGTTTCAGTCTTCCTCTCTTTCACAAAGCAGCTGATATAGCATAGTGGTATGTTTTTTGACTGTTTTGCACAGGGACCTGGGCAGTAAAATGTATGGTGGTAACACAGCATTTTTATTCTAGCAACTTTCCAAGATTATGCAAGCAATGTTTAATGTGTCCCTGTTTTTTGGGCTTTTGACACTCCCCCCCAATAAATGTTGGCTTTTTCCAGATTTCTTGTGCTGCGAAGTTGAGATGCAGATGAGTATTGAGTGGATTTTACAAGGAGCTGAGAGCTGCAGGGGAAGAGAAGTTTAGTGCTGCTTATGCTGACTCTGCTTGTATTGTTAATAGCACAACAGGTTGTGGACTTGCTTTTGATGCAGAAGGCTGTGGGTTCTACTCCCACAAGAGATGGATGCTGCCGTACTAAGAATGTTATCTTTGGTGAAGATACTAACTATGAACCTGTTATCAGTTTGCCATCCATTTCTTATTGCAATATTACTAGCTTATCATTTTTTAAATGTAATATATGCAATTTATTCCTCAGGGGCAACAGACACTATTTTTCGATGAAACCATGAAATATAAAGTTGTTTGCTAGCAGCAACCTCTTAATTAGTTGCAGATCTCAGAGCTTGTGCATATTTACTGATACTGGTGGATTGTATAAGTTTGAGTAGACTTTTTTATGATGGAAATTTTCTCAGTTGGGAAGTTTTGTCATTATTGGTGCATGCATTTTTCTTTATTTACTGGAAAAATGTTCAAAACAGTAAATTTAAAGCACGCTCTAACAATCTAACAACTGTACGGTATTATACAAGGAATATAATTTAATACAGTCCAGGAAGGTGTATCACACAACACATGTATGTTTTGTGTGCAAGCGGCTTATCATTTGAAAACAGCCTAAAGTGAATCCTTATGCTACCCAAATGTATTTTCTTTGAATGTGGATTTAACTGCTGTTTCAATGAATGTGAGTTTCAAGGGCAGAGTTTTAATGCTGAGTCTATTTTCATTGTGAGACTGCATTGCTTTGTTTAGCAGATGTTTTAGTGTTTGAGCTGTAAAATACAAAATAAAACTTTCAAGTGAAATCCAAATCATCATAGAAATAAAGCAGTATGCACATTGCAGTGTTTATGGTAAATGGGGCAAAATAGCCAAGTAATGGGACACTGGAATGGCTGCAGGGGGTGGCTCCATTCAACCATGATTTTGTGAGGTGGGAAGGATGGCAAACTCAGACAGCTCCGTCTCAGCTGAACTATACCTCTCAACTATCCAGATTTTCACAGAATTAATAGATTTTTGCTTCTTGTTTTTGGTTTGTTCCTCATAAAATTTGTGGTTTTCTGGCAAATCATTTAGGAATTATGTCACCAAATAATGACAGACATTGAGTTTCAGACTTCATAACCTTTAGAAAAATGCATGCTAAAGCAAGACCTGCTCTATCAACTAAGTTTATACAAGAGCAATTCTTAGTACTGTTTGCATATTCTCCCAATGTATTTGGCCGTGTCCAGATTTCCTGCATTAACAGGTGGAGAAGTACGTGCAAAATGCTTTATAGAATTGGGTATATCCAAACCTCTCAACTGTTCCTGATTTTGGCTCACAATGTTGCTTTCCCTCCAATCCCTCTGCAAAATGTCAATTGTGGAAGAAAACATGATAATCAGAGTTATAGATTACTTTTATTTCAGAAATGCATGTAGATTTGTTTATTTTGTCAGCTGGTCAAGCTAACAGTGCTAATATTAAAAAGCGTCCCTTCTTTGACAGGTTCCCAGCTGTATTGTGTGGCTATTTTATATTTTTGCATCACATTTTTGTTCCATTTTTTATAAAATTGCGGTTTTCTGGCAAGTTAGTGGCAAGTTATTAAAGACTGAAGTAAAAAAATAATGACAGGCATTTCAGTTTCAGATTTCATACCCTTCAGAAAATCCATACTAACGCAAGACCTACTATTCTATTAGAAAGTTTATAAGAACAATATTTAAATATCGTCCTTAATTTTGGGCCTGACTTTGTCCAGATTTCTTGCTCTGTGGTTGAGAGGAATGACAAATGTGTCAGGGCCTTTGCAGTCAGCCAGAGACATTTCAGGTTTTGACATACTTGTTGCACCCCTCCCCCCTGTAGTGACTCTGGATGTGTCCAAGCAAGGCAAGGAGCGGTTATGCAGTGTAAGTGTGCAGTGTACCCCCCCACCCCCCATCCAAGGTAGACACAAGTATTACATTGGCTTCTCATCTGTCTTGCTTGATTTTGCAGAATGTTCTGGTTTTCTGTCATATTTCTATACTGTTGATTATGCTTCTTATTATTCAGAAAGTGCATGTTGCTCTATGTTTAAGTAGCAATGAATTCATGACCATCCGGTAAGCTTGTCTGAGATTGTAAGATGCAAGTAAGCTTACTGTTAAAGAATTACCAACATTGAAAGCCTTTTTGTTGCTGCCATGCAGAGAATACTTACATAACTAGATAATGTATAAGCCTTGGGTATTGAAATGCATATGACAGTATTTGTAATAAATGACAGGATTACAGTATTTTAAGAAGCTCATTACCTTTTTTGGAGCCTTGCAGTCATCTTTGCAGGCTTTACCCATAAACTAAACAGAATGCCAATCTACCATGTGTGGTCCATAACTTGTGCAGTAATCCTTTAAGCAATTTATCTTGAGCTTGTTTCTTGTTTGCTGTTCATTTTTTACTTTGATCATGTTTTCCCAATGAAACAAGTAGATACTTGACAGGCAGCAGGTCTTTTTGGATAAGAAACATTTTTTACAAGTGGGGGGTATCATTGCTACTTTCAGCATGTTGCTTGGTACTTTTTATAAAGCTGAATATAAATTACAATTAGAACTGCAGAGCAAGGAGAAGTGGTTTGAGATGAGTGCTGCTTGGTTTTTTTGTACTTGATTTTGACTGACATTGCAGTAATTTATTTAAAAAGTATTTTTTTCATGCCTCACAACCTTTTTGTTTCCATCTAGATATTAAGTAAGCTGTTATGCAGCCAATGCATTGAAATATTTTTTTTCTTCTACACTTCATTTTGTCTTGAGTGGACTCTCATAATGAAGGTTTGGCACCCAGGGCAGCATATTTAATTAAAGTTACAGTTTTTGTGGTTTTGAGCATAGCTTCCCCACTTTCTAGTTGGCTGCACCCCTTCCCATTGGCCTCACCCATTCAGCTGTCTCCTGCAGCCCCCCTTCGATTTGAAGTCGCCAGCCGCCACTGTGTACTCCAATGGTGCAGAATATGTGGGAAAATCAGATTGTAGGATGTATGCATACTTTACAGTGGTGTGCTGCAGCTGGAGCCTGTGTGATTGGCTCATTATGCTGCATTCCACCTGATAGGTATAGCACTGGGGTTTGAATGGGACAGTGTCTGTTGAACAGGGTTTATCAGTCATTTCTACCTGATTGGCTTTCGCAGGCTATTTTTATTTTTAATTTTTTTTCCTATTTTTTTTCACTGCTAAGCAATGTGGTGCACTGAGCAAACACGTGGCACTAGTATAAATAATGGTGAGCAGTTTTGACACTCCCACAACCATGGCTATGCTCAGCTTTTCTTAAACTAGCTAAAACATGCTCAGCAGCATCAGACACCCAACCTGCTTAGCTGTGTTTAACTGAGCAGAAACAGGCATTGCTGAGCTCCAGTCCACTTTAACATACTGTGACCTTCTTTTGATGTCAGCTACCTGTTCTACCACTACCTACATAGTTCTAGACCTACCATGGGTTGTATCTGCAGACACCATTGCCCTTTTTGGTATTCAGTAACCACAGCTCATTTACATACAGGTAACCTGATGAAGCGCACCTGAGTGAGCGTGAAAGCGCTCGTTTTATATTAAACTCCTCTTACTTTTCATGGTGGTTCCTTGCAGTTCTTATTTTTCCTCATTTACATACAGCTAATTGTGTATACCCTGGGCACTTCATTATTCCAGGGACTGCCTCCATAGCAACTACTGTCACCTGCCATTGTAATACTCTGCATCCTGGGCACTATAATGCAATAAAATGCAAAGGTCTACTTTATACTTTTTTACACTTTTTAATTGTTTTTCACATAACAGCATGTTTGAGTGTCACTGCGCACAGTGCAAACGTAATATATGTATTTAAAAAACAATGATTTTTTTTTTTTATGATTTGCATTGCTTTCTGGACTCACTGGCCATAGTTTTGGCCATTTGTATACTTATGGTACCATAGCCACTCTTTTTTCTAGGCTTTTACTGCCCCTGTTTAAAATTTAGTCCGGTACACAGTTTCTATTTGCGTACATACCCTACACCAACACGGCACCTATACGGGTGCCTTTCTACTTGTTGAATCACAAATCAACCTCATTTGCATGGCTTTCACCAGCTTATGAGATGATTTACATTTCACAGACATCTCATTGTCTGCACGCTTGTGCACGCCCCTCAGCATTGTTTCCTGGATCACTCGGTGGCCATGTTCCATGTATAGGCAGTAACACTATTTCTACCCTGAGATTCACTCTGTATAGGCTTTATTGAATTCCACACATTATTTTTCTCACTAATATGTTACTTTAGCTATTCACGCTATAGGTAAACCAGTCTGAGTGAGACACAGGATGCTTATTATTAAGCAGAAATTTTATATTAAAAGACTTTGAAATTTGACCTGTAACTATTACTGATCATTGCATTATAATGTTACTATCCCTGTAGATCATAACTCAGGTTATTATGTAAGATTTTGACTAAAACTGAGTCAGTAGTTCCATAGGCATCTTGACTAATTAAATTTCAAATAATCAGTGATCTATAACATCTTAACCAAAATGTAAAATGGTTTTAAACTGATTTCATTAACAATGTCACATGACCTATTACCCTACTTTCCCCTTCTTGCAGGCTGAAAAATTAAACTGCCTTTGGTTCTTCAGATTTAGGTAATAGCATAAAGCAACATAAAGCTTCAAATAATAGTAATCTGTAAGGAGGTAATTGGCTATTATCTTTATTATCTTTTTATGCAAAAAAAATACTTGATTCCATATTTTAATTCACTTGCTTTACTTAAGTTTCATATTTATTTGTTGGTAATGATGCAAGAACATATATGTACGTAATAATTGCACAGACAAGTCTTACATTATGGTCAGTACCTCACTTTGACTTCTTTTAATAGAATACATTAATAGTCACTAGTCAAATAAAAAACGTAAAATATCAACCAAGCTGTATATATATATATATATATATATATATATATATATATATATATATATATATAGATATATATATATATATATATATATATACACATATATATATATATATATATATATATATATATATATATATATATATATATGTGTGTGTGTGTGTGTGTGTGTGTGTGTGTGTATGTGTATGGTTCCATTCATTTTAAATGAAATATATCTTCATCATACAATATTTACAGCAATAGGACCACATTGGTAACCAACATCTGCTCGCCAATTACAGTAACATAAAAACGCATATTAACAATTTAGTTCAAGAGTGGCATTTGTATACATCACTGCTCTTAATGACTATATAGTGACACACACGGAAAGCAAAAATCTGTTCTTTTATATTTTATTCATATCTAGTATATGAATCAAGCATCCTTTTCTTAGAATAAAAGTCAAGAGCTTCATACAAATTAGTATTTTATTCTAGGTGAAACCTATCTGAACCAAAATGTAACCTCTTTATACTAAGCATCTTCACTGGTTAGTGTCTTGAAGCCTAGAAAACAGACATTTAATACAGTTACACAAGGATGGCCAAGCCACAGACTCTGCTGACTATAGACTCATTAGTTTGACTAACCTTATATGAAAAGCTATAGAGTATATAATGTCAGACCTTATTATTCTGGACATTGAAGTTCTCTTAACCATTGGCCCTCTTCAATTCAGCTTTGTCAAAGGAATACATTATCTCTTTAACTTCATTCATTTCGTTAAAAGAGGAACTAAAGCAGTTATGTAGTTCTTACAGCATATCTGGCCTTAGCCAAGGTCTTTGCCAGTATTCCCCATGCAGGCATTATTAATGGAGTTGTAAATCCAAATGTAAGTTTTTATGTTTTATCATTGAATAGTAATTGGGTGTCTGGCAGAACCCAAATGGTTAGAGTTGCAGGTGCCCCTTCGGAAAGAAAAAAGTTACCAGTTGTTTACAATGGGGCTCGGTGTTTGACCTTATCTTATTTTGTATTTATTATTCAGACCTTCAGGCTAACACTGCTGGCTTTTGGTTACCTAAGTTTGCAGATGCAAACTGGATGTTGTTATTCTAGCTTCCACTAACTCACAATTACTCCAACAGGGGTCACACCATGTTAACAATTGGTTCAAGGACAATGGACTCAAATTAATGTGAAAAAATTTAGCATAGTTCATTTTGATAAGCAAAACTTTTAACATGCCATATAGGTGACATATTCAACACTTAGACACTGTCGATTTTTAAATAAGTGGGAATAGGAATATCATTTAAGGTTGGATGCCACAAGTCATCCAGGGTTGAACGATTCTGTAGCTATAGTATCTATAAATTCTGTATTAAAACTGAGGCATTTAAAGGGTTAATTTATGTATTATAAAGTCCTTATGAGAAGGTTAATCAATGTGTTCTTATTATTGGCCAGTGCATATTATATGACAATATTTATACCGGAGAAAGTATACTTCTTGTTAGTTCTGATGAAGTTCTTTAGAAATTTGGGAATGAAAGCGCTTAACTATTGTTAATAAAGAGTGTTTTAAATGTATTTGTAACAATCTTCAAGTGTCGCTCCAGTGCTACAGGTTTGTTTTCTGAATGTCTCCACAGTCATTTGGAAAGCTTTGCTTCTGCCTCATCTAATTTTCTAAGGCATCTCCACAAGAATGAAGGAATACTTAATTCCCCTTTACTTGTATCTCAATAGATGCAGTATTGAAGACTGTGCACCTTTTGGCAGGTATTGGTCTAAAATTATCACACATCTTGAGAAACCTTAAAGACTAATAACTCAAAAGACCAGTGGCCTCAAAAATCATAGTTATCAGGACACCTTGGCAGCAATTTATCTGTACTCATTTTGTTATAGGCTTTTCTGTGGAGGTCTGTGTCTTCACATAACAAATAGTTCCATAAATAAAGGAAGTAATATTTCCTCACCAGATAAAATTAATACCTCGTGTAACCATTATTTAAGTGCCATGCATTTAAATTTTGATAGAACTGCTAAAAATATGCATAGGCATTACTGTCATTATTTTCAGTTTAATATACTTTCCTTCACTTTATAAAATCACCAAGGCAGGCCTTTGGTCAACTGGCACCCTAGGCAAAAGGGTTCTATAGCACCCACCACCACCACAACTTGGTACCCCCATCCTGGTCTACCTTCACCATCCAGATTACTTTTTTCATCTTCTTTCTCACAGTTTGTCATATTCTTAATTTTTTCTCCTGTACTCATTCAACATATTTTAAAGAAACAATTTCCTTACTACAAAAAATTAAAAAAATAAATACTGGAAAAGCACCCCTGCTAGAGTGGCCCCCTAGACACCCACCTAGTTAGCCTACACCTAAGGCCAGCTATGAAAATCACAGTCATTCCAAAAGTGGATTGAAAGTAACAAACTAGGTATACCTCCAAAATGAGCAGTGGATTCTTGAAGACAAAGTACTTTAAAACAACAACAGCAACAACAAACAACTCTGATTTAATATCTCTGAATGAAAATGAAGTTTTCCTACGGAGGGACAACGTTTAGGGATGCTAACATTGCAGCTTTAGTGCTTATTTCATATTTCATTTACAGATTTAAAGAAGAATGAATATCAGCTGGATGTCTGCATATTCAAATATGTAACTAACATTCTTAAAGACATATCAACCTTCTTATAATGAAACCAAAGCATACTATTAATGGAACTAAAGTACTATTATCAAAAGTAAAAAAAAAAGACTTCCAGGCTTATTTATTTCTTCTTTCAAGGAAATACTGCCTGCCTCCCTAACCCCCAGAAAAGACAGTCACTGCCTGTGCATCCCTCTGGTGTCGGTTTGGGATGAAATCAGAGGTTCAAATGGCCACAGTCAAGTATTTCAAGTGACTGCTGTCATACATATACATATCCTGCCTTCTCATTCCTCACTCAATCTCCCAAAGGCAGCCACCTGTATAAGTGGCTGATGTGTGATTATGAGGAAGACACAATAATGATTACAGTAATATATATACTTTGTTGCTCCTAGGCAGGACACTGCCCCTACAAGCTATCATAACCTTCTTTGTATACTATAATAATGTAATCAAGTTTGTAGATGATACCACAGTTGTTGGTCTCATCAGCAATGAGGAGGAAACAGCCTATAGAGAAGAGGTGAGACAACTGATAGCTTGGTGTGGTAACACCAATCTGGCACTCAGTGTGAATAAGACCAAGGAAGAAACCATAAAAAATATTCTGCACTCACAATCAATGGGGAAACAGTGGAGAGGAAACAAAAGCACCAAAGTTTCTTGGGGTGCACAGCTTGGAAGATCTGTCTTGGTCTGTGAACACAAATCTCATTGTCAAGAAAGCACAGTAATGCTTATGCTTTCTGCGAAGGTTGAGAAGAGCAAATCTACCAGGCCCTGTTTTCGCAACCTTATACAGGGGCACAATTGAGAGCATCCTGGCAAACACTTATACAGCTTGGTATTGCAACTGCTCCACCACAGTCCAGAAGTCTCCTCAAAGGGTGGTGAAAGAAGCTGAAAAGATTACCAGGAACACTCTACCATCTATTCAAGACTTGCAACAGTCTTGTTGTCTCAACAGAGCCAGGAAAATAGTCATGGATAGCACTCACCCTAAATATGGACTGTTCATGCACCTAATATCTGGGAGGTATTATTGTAGCATATGTTGCAAAATTGACAGATTTAGCAGAAGCTTATATCCCCTGGCCATCAGGCTATTGAACTCCAATAGCAACTTGCATCTCACTTGACATCAGGGACAGTAGGTAATATGACAACTGAGAAGCATATTTGCTTGTAATAACTTTAAAAGGTCTTAAATACACTGTGCACTTGATCTAACAGAGTATAATCTTATTTTTGTGCAATATCCACCGTTGCTAAAACAGCATCCTGTGCAATAAGTAACAGCTGTGATTTTTTTGTGCAATAAATATTGTGTTTCCTTAAACTAGTGCCAATGGAATCCTGTGCAATAACAAGTAGCTGTGGAATTCTGTGAAATAAATACCGTGTCTCTTTAGCTTAGTAAATGTCTTTTGATATGTAAACAGTAAATATTATGTAGTAGGAATGTCTAAATGTAGTAATATGAATTGTTGTATATGTTAGATGTTTGCACATAGAGCCTGGAGCAATGTAATTTCATTCAGTTGCACTTGTTATAGAGTCTGAATGACAATAAAGTTTACTTTGACTTTCACTTTTTTGACCTTTTTTAGTTAATCAGAGTAATATTTACAATGAGTTCCTGATTTGAGTTTTTATTATGCTATTATATTTGGCTTTGCACAGAATGTCTGAGCAAAAACATTGAGAGTTATAGTGCGTGGCGAACTGCCAGTATTTATAAAACTACCTGAAGGAGAAAAAATGATCACTGAAATTGAAAGCATCAGCTATTTTTAAGGTATGCAATCAGATCATTCACTCTGGGTTGTTCATAGGTTCATAGGAGGTTCATAGGCTAACGGCCCTAGACCCTGTATAAGCCTAGCCATATTTATCCCGATTTGCCCTAACTGTCGGTGGTTAGGTGAGTGATGCTCACAAAGGTAAGGGTCTATGGTAGCTAATTCTGACTTCCTTTGTCCAGGACAGACAAGGCACCACCCCGGAAGTGAATTTGCCGTCACCCATCCATTGATCTAGGTTGCATTTGAAGAGGGTCAGGGAGGGGCTCTGTTTAGCATGAATTGGAAGCTTGTTCCAGAGAAGTAACAGTGGCCAGGAGATGTATCTATCTCTCCAGCATGAAATGTTATCTAGGTCATAATCAGGGCTTCATCCCTGTGTGTGTGTGCGTGTGTGTGTGTGTGTGTGTGTGTGTGTGTGTGTGTGTGTGTGTGTGTGTGTGCGTGCGTGCGTGTGTGCGTGCGTGCGTGCGTGTGTGTGTGTGTGTATATATATATATATATATTTATATATATATATATATATATGGGAACACTTCACAATGCCAAAATCCTGAATGACTGAATTTCATATGGCCGAGACCATATAACTGAACCTTCGGAAATCCAACATTGTAAATGGAGATCTGCATACAGCGCAGAATGGGAGATTTCCCTTTTCGTCACTGTAGTTTGAACTCGGAGTTGGAATATTTAAGTAGTGGGGGTGTGGGGGTGCATGGGGGCTTGCCCCTGTGCAGAAACATTTAAATTGTTGTTGTATTTTTTTGATTTGTTTTGGAATTTCAATATTTCTAAACATCGATCATATGGTCTCAATCATATGAAATCTGATGTTTCGGAATTTTGAGATTCTAAAGTGAATCTATATATATATACATATATATATATATATATATATATATATATATATATATATATATATATTTATTGCAAAATTAAAATCTGTGTCTTGAAAGACACTTTCTAGTGGCAGTCACCTCTGCTAGGTGTATTACTGTAAGACAAGCCTTGTCTGTTACTACACCTTAAGATCGCACTTCAAAAAAGCATTTCTCTGCTGCTCAGTACTATAGCTTGATTATTTATGCAGATTATCTATGTGGTTTGCTGGCCTTTGGTTCATCTAATTTAAGTTGAGGACAAAAAGAAAAAAAAAAGCTCTTCTACTTTGAGACTGTAGCATACTCACTATAAATGTGACAAGTGTTCGAAATTAAAGTACTATACATGAAGTACTTCAGTGATTTAACTGCACTGCAAATACACATATACAGTGTCAGCATTCATTTCCGGACTCTAGTACTGCACTTCTGAACCATCAGCATCTGCCAGTTTAATATCCTAATAGTTTGTGCCCAAGGTAGCTGCCTCCTTTTCCCCAGCCTTGGTATGGATCTACTGTTTCTTACCCCTTCTTCATTCACATTGTAAATAAAGAGGTTAATTTAAATCAATCCATTAATTTGCCTGTTGTCTTTACACAGATGGAGAAAATGTTCACTGCGTGGATATACAAAGGCACCATGTGGAAAGGACATAACCCATATAAAAGGATAACATGTTCAGTTAGGAGTGTTGGGATAAGGAGAGAGCTGGGCAGTCTATCTTTTCTTTTTCTACAGCTGCAATTCTGTATTATCAGATGCAAAACTTATAGTCTCTAGGCATAATATTGGATCAGTAAGAATAAGTCATGAAAAAGTCTGCCTGCACTTTTAAAAAGTTGTTTTTTTGTTTAAATAAATTGTTTAACTGTTGTAGGCTACACACTAAAGTGTGATAGCCTTTTCTGATCGCTTGTAGTTGTCTAAAGCTGTTTTAAGTGTACTTTTTACTGTTTGTGCCTTATATTTTCAAAAAAATTTCTTGTTTCCCGCTTTTCTAAGCTAGTATAGTCCAGTTTTCAGGCTAGTGCTGAATTCAGGGCTGTGTTATAAGTTTCTGAGTTACCCATACCTTACTTGGATAGAGGGACGTTTCTCTGTTCACCTGTGAGAGAGGGAAACTTTGAGCAGCCATCTGTTCCAGGAGGAGTGGTTCCAGCCCAGAAGTTAGTAGTTTAAAAACCGTGTTTGCATGGTTTTGTGCGCCGGGCAGCATCGGTTAGCTATGGTTAAATTATTCCCGGCTCCACTAAGACTCCTCTTCAGTTTTTTACTTGAAACTAGTCTAACTCTCTACCTAAGCACTCAAAAAGCATCCTTCAGTCCAGCACTTGCTCAGACCTAATAGCAAGCATTAATATACCCCGACACTTGACTGCACAGCAGAGCAAGGCTCTTTATCCAACCCTCACCAAACAAGCGACTAAGCAGCTCACCCTACTATTCAGGCATGACCAAAGGGCAACTTCAGGTGTACTCTCCAGTCCAGCTGGTGAATCTGGGTATCCTGAGGCAATGTTACAACTGTCTCATGTACACAGACAGCCCTCTCCTCCTACCAAAAAACACTAACATATGCAAGAGATGCAATTATACAGCCAAACTGGAGGCTAAGGTCTCTCCACCCAAGACTGGAACAGACAGTCATGAGGAGAAGGTTAACACTTGCACCACACCTCCAGTCTCACATAGACCTACTAAACCAGCACTGGCAAAAAATACACATAAATACACAAAATCATACTCGGAGGCCCTAAATAAAAACCTGCAAAAGCATCAGAGAGCTCCAAAGCAGGCACCCACAAAACCTTCACCTCCTGTCACAAACAAGACAACACATAAAACACAAAATCAATGTGCCGAACAATCACAGCCCTTAAGGTGAAATAACATACCTAACACACTAGTAATAGGTGACAATAGTCAGGCACACTGACGCCCCACTCACTAGGCTGGACAAGGAGAAGGTTACTGTTAGCTGCCTGTCGGAAGCCAGAATCCGCCACATAACACAAGCACTCAGGTCACTCCAGAACAAGTACAAATGTGACTCTGTTATTGTTCATATTGGTGTGAATGACCTGAGACGTACCTCCCTGGACTACATGAAAAGAGACATGGAAGAGCTCTCTGATCATGTAGCCCAGGTGGGTATGAGCCTGACCCTGATTAGCATCCTTCCCTCACCAAGAATGATACCTCAATATAAAGAAAAAATTATCAATTTCAACAATTGGCTAAGCTTCTGGTGTCATTCAAAGGGGATCCAGTGTCTGTCAGCCTGGGATGACATGCTCGACAAGCTGTGTTGCTTCGCAAGAGATGGTTTGCACCTGTCACCCCTTGAATTTCGAATACTGGCCAAGGCTCTTGCTGCCCCCATAGTGCCATTTTTTGGCAAGGCTCAAAATTCAAACCCACTGCCGTAAACAGCACAAGTAAAAAAATGAGGGTTATGCTACTCAAAGCCAGGAGTTTAAATCTCAAAATGCATGCACTCAAAGCACTCCTAAGCATGGAGAACGTCGACATCTGTGCAGTAACTGAAGCCTGGTTCAAGGCTCCAGAGAGCACTCCAGCACTACTGGTCTATAACTCATACCACACATTTTGGCCACAGAACACGGACCGAAACACAAAAGGAGGGGGTGTATCCATATTCATCAAGGATACCCACACCTCCAGGTTAGTGGTGCAGCATGATACCTCTATGATCATCCATGTGCAGCTAACATTGGGCAAATCTGCAATGCAAATTGTGGCCTGCTACAAATCACCCTCCATGACCCAGGACCACCAATCTGCCTTTCTGAAGACAGTGGAAAACATGAAAGTCCTACCAAACACCCTGATATTGGGCGATTTCAATTACCCTACCATTAACTGGGAAAACTACTTGAGTACAAACTCCCAGGCTCAGTACTTCCTGGAATTTATCAACTCAAATGCCCTGGATCAGCTGGTAAACTCCCCTACCAGAGGCCACAACATATTGAACCTGGTCATCATCAACATGGACAACAGGTGTTCCGTACCGGAGGTCAACCCGTCACTGGTTAGATCAGACCATAAACTAATCACCCTGGATGTCCACACCCCATCACCACCCCCAACCAAGGAAACCACAGTAAAAAACTTTTCTAAAGGAAACTTCACCTTACTTAAGGCAGAGGTGGTAATTTTCACAGTCCCCACGCTAAAGGATAACTCTGCCCAAGATGCAGAATCCTTTACAATTGCACTCTATGAGCACCTACAAGGATGCATGGATCGTGTCATCCCTAGCAAAACCAAGACTCACTCCCCTAAGAGAAGGAAACCAGTCTGGTGGACCCCTGCCATAAACAGGTTACACAACAAAAGGAGGAAACTAGTTCAGAAAAAAGCAAATCCCAAGAAGGAAAGACATCCCTGATCAGTATCAGTAAGAAACTAAGGTCCCTCATAAAATCATCCAAGGCTAACTTTGAAAGAAAAATAGCCAAGGATTCAAAAGATAACCACAAAGCCTTCTTTAGCTATGTCAAGAATCTAAGTGGCAACTCACAGATATGCTCTGAGCTAGTGCAAAATAGCACAAAATATACTGAACCCACTGATATTGCCAACATCCTGGCAGATAGATGCAGTGCAAACTTCACCTCCCTCTCACCTTCAAAAGGGCCCACAACAATACCGGAAAAGTGTAGTGTCCCAGAAATCACAGAAGCACAGGTGAAAACAGCCCTTTCAAAAGCCATAAACACAGCATAAATGGGGCCAGATGGTGTCCCAGGCTGTGTCTTGCATGAACTACAGAACAAACTAACCCCCCCCACCTAAACACACTGTTCAACCTCAGCCTCTCCACAGGCTACGTGCCCATAGAATGGCACACAGCAATGATTATTCTGCTCCACAAAGGAGGGGCCACAACTGACCCTGGTAACTATCGCCCCATAAGCCTGACTAGCCTGGTCTGCAAGGCTATGGAGTGCATTATCATGGAACTCATTAACAAAGTCATTGGGAACCTCCAAGCACTTGACCCGACCCAGTTCGGCTTTGTTAAGGGCAGATCATGCCTACTAAACCTGGTTGACTTCTTCGAGACAGTCACCAAGTCCATAGACGAGGGAAAGGTGGTTCACACAGCCTACTTTGATCTCGCCAAGGCATTCAACACCATTCCTCACTCGGGTATTATAGACAAACTCACCTGCCTGAACATAAACCCCTATGTCACAAGATGGGTTGCCAACTGGCTTACAGACAGAACTCACGCGGTAAGAATAGCGGTCTCCAGGTCCAACTCTAAACCAGTCACAAGTGGTGTCCCACAAGGCTCGGTTCTGGGACCCCTACTGTTCGGCATATATTTCTCAGAAATACAGGCAAACACAGGAGGATTATGGCTAACCAAGTTCGCCGATGACTGCAAACTGGGAGCCATAATTGACTCTCTGGCTGACACGGACATCCTTCAAATAGGCCTTACTGAGACAGACACCTGGTGTTAAAGTCATGGCCTCAAGCTAAATGCCAAAAAATGCATAGTCATCCCATTTGGGAAAAAAAAAACACCCACGATTTGTCACATAGGTGGCAGCCCCCTTAATACAGAAGAAGTAATAAGAGATCTGGGGACCCAGGTAGATAGTAATCTCTCCTTTGACAATCATATTGCCAAAGTAGTTA
Source organism: Protopterus annectens (assembly GCF_019279795.1). NCBI lineage: Eukaryota > Metazoa > Chordata > Ceratodontiformes > Protopteridae > Protopterus > Protopterus annectens. The sequence continues at coordinate 1,500,316,932 of NC_056735.1, forward strand.
GGAAATCCTTCTATGTGGCCCATCTAATTACTAAGGGGTTTGTATCTAGAAATAAAGAGGTTATAGTGCCCCTCTACTCGTCACTCATCAGACCCATCATAGAGTACAATGCCCCATTTGGGATGTACCTCACAAGACACTTCCAACAGCTGGAAAGACCACAAAAGCACATCACCAAGAGGATTACTAGCCTCAAACATATGTCCTATGCAGCCCAACTGAAAAAACTCCTGCTGTACTTAGTGACATATCGCTTACTCAGAGGTGATCTCTGCCTGACTTACAAAGCCATGTCCAACTCAGAATTGATGGACATGCTCCACCTAAAGAAATCCAAGTCACTGCGAACCACATGCTCTAGTGAGCTAAACTTCACCACAACAATAAATAGAACATGCTGGAGGGATAGATTCCTGTCACAGAGACTCCCCATGCTTTGGAACAAAATTCCTAAGTACATTAGGCAGAGCCGCTCACTAACACTCTTCAAGAGAAGCCTTGACGAGTGGATGGGCAACAGAAAATACACCCCTGGGATCACTTCATTGGTTCTGCTTGACAGAGGCTCAGCTAATTAATAAATGGGGTGTCAAAAGCCGAAACACTCTGGCTAGGCTTATAAATGCCCTCGGGCAGATAGCCTAGTACCTACCTATGAACCTATGACCCTATGACGATATCATCCTGCCTTCCTAACCCCTGCCTTCTTGATCTTCATTATCTTTCCAGTTGTCCAACAGTGTGCCTTATCCTTGATTACTTGTCTACTTTCATGGGCAGAATCATTTCAGGCCCCCAAACTCCACATAACATGGAAAAGTCTGGTTATGTAGCACTACAAAATATGACAGCATCATTCTTACACCAGCCTACTGCAGAAAGTCATCTGTGACTCCTACCCACCCAGTCTGGAAGAAGTTGTTAACTCCAATACTTGCTTTTTAAGTAAGCCTGAATGGTTTCATGCTGCAGGCAAAACTTTTGTAAAGGAATTGCTGTCAGCTCTATGTTGCACATGGGTTTGGGTATGACATATGGGAAAGGCAACATGCCTGGAAAAGTAAGCCAAAATCAGGATATGTCATGCCCTACAAATAGACTGAAGAGTAAATGACATGTTCAGCTACTGTTAGAATAGCATAATGCACCTCATCTCCTCAATAAGCTCAAGAAAATACAACTCCAGTTAAAATTTAAAAAAATTAAAGGCATTATTTAATAAGAACAATCCCAGGATCTAAGTCCAATCCTTCATCACTTCACAGTCATCACTATAAAAGTTATGCAATGGCACCCAGATATTATTCAGAATGTGCACACTGATTGGGTAAAACAATCAGCTTGCCCATTGTAAATCTAGCCTTAATTACAGCAAGGAGTCCAGCAACAACAAAAAGGAAATCCCTGCAGTTGTAGCTACTGATTCAAGTAAATAAATTCAAACTACAACCAAAAAAATCTAACAAATGCACAGATCTGTACCCAAATCAAAATGATATTTAAAATTTAAAGAAAGTTTTAAAAAACTTGCTTAAAATGTCAGGAGTGAGCAAATTTCCCGTCATAGTCACCTGAATGCTGTTGCACTCTTGACTTCTTTTAAAAACAAAGTGGAATAAAATGCATTTTACTGATGTATTATGCAAGCATTGGCATTCTCAACCATTTGGCTAAGAACAAGTGTAGTATCTGTTCTTATTACTTTTACTCTGCTTGCCATATACGTGATACGTGTGTAGGACACCAATATGATGTCTTCTAAACAACAGAAAATATGGAACAGGATTCATTCCATTCATAAATTAACATTACTTTAAAAAAGTAAAAAAATATATCTGATTATATAATAACAATAATGGCTCCCTACTGAAATGTCAGTGCTGAAAATCCAAAAGAAAAGACAGAAAACATGGAGAAGAGTGAATCTTGAAAATCACTCTTCTCCTTAAAATACCTTTTTGCAGGGGAGGCAAGCCCCCCGCCGCTGCATTTCCCCATACCCCCTGAATTTAAATAGACCAACTCTGAGATTACCATAGAAATGTCTTTCATGGCTTGAAATGCAAGACACAGATCTCCATGAAAAAGTCTGCAAGAGGCTAAGTACAGAAAGAGGACTGCCAGCATTTCCTGATGACTAAGATTTTTAAGACCACTAATCTTTTTATTTAGGAATCTAATGATATTTGAGTAAAGGCAAATAAAGAGATCTTTAGACTTAAATGATATTTCTTTGAAAATTATGTGAACCAGGCATAAGGCTTTACAAACTACTGGAGAGACTGGATAGTCTTAATATAAGGAATTAACAATGTGAATGTCTAAATACCTTCTGAAAGTGTCTAGAGGGATGTCATCTTTCCAGAATGAAGTGTATATTTTTATCACATTTAATTTGATACCATTCTTGCTGCATCAGTTACTAACATGGCCTAACAAGTGTTGGTGCCATTGTGAGTTAAGGGAATAACGAATAACAACACCCTCTATATTTAAAGCTGCTTGTGAAAATTTAAAGACATTTAAAGAAAGTTTAGAGATTTTTCTCTAAATTTAGAGAACTTTAGAGAAAATATTATTCTGGATGTTCTGCATTATACTTTATTACAGTATTAATGCCATTTTTAGAAAATGCTCAAAATCAAAGAATTTATGAAGGCTTCTGGTGATGTAATATTCCGAAGCTGAAGTAGTTAAACTGTTTTATTTGCTACTAGGCTGGATTGCAGTTGCCTAGATCTGAGAACCAGAGGGAAATGCAAATGTAAGAAATTATTTTCATTTGACCAAGAAAAGTAGCTTTTCTCATTTCTTGTTCAGCTGAGTAATTTTTATCACATTTAATGTGATTAATTATGACTCTGAATATCACAAATTCAGTATGATGATACGTTAAAGTGAAACAAAACATGTATGTGTGTGTTATCTGCTTCCAAGTGCTATTACCTTGAAAAGGCAGCCCACACAAGTAGCACAGCAAAATTACAGCTGCTTCTTTTCTGCATTCCAGAAACAATCATACTCAGCAAAGATTTGTTTGTCAACATTGTAGCTCTTTGTAACATTTTTACAGGTTTTTTTTGATAGACTGTAACAAGGAGTTGCAAGAGCTTCTTGCTAGAGTTCCTTATACAGTCAGTTGTGCAGCTGTCAGATCACAGTTGTAATTATAACTGCTCCTGAATCAGTTGAAAACATTTGCTGTTTTTTTTTTTTTCACACATCAGCAGGCAGAACAACACAGGGAGTCCCCAAGAGGAAGGAATCCAAGGCAAGCAGCCCATAAGTCAATAATAAAATGTGATATAGAGACTGAAGAAGGACAACACCATAGCATCTACATAATCTTCAGTCAATCAATAAATAAATACAATTGTTTTCCTTGCAGCACAGAAACAGTAGCTCACCAAGGTATTTACATCTTCATGCTATACATAAGTCAGCACCACCCAACTTTATATAGTTAATGGCTACACTCACATTCTGTTAATCCTTGCTTAACATGCATTTCCCTTTTAAGACCATTGTGTGATATGTTATGGTGCAGTTCTCAGTGAGGGATTCTGTATTTAGCAGTGTGCCAGACAAATTTCTGTCTGTCTCATGAACCATAGCAGTGAGAAGGCAAAATTCTTTTGAATCTAATAAAGTTGAAGGGATTGCCACAAATGGTTTCTCTCCTTCTTTATTTGTATGTTCTGGGTAGGGAAGCACATAACCCATCCATGGTAGTCATGGCCATATTCATTATAATGCTTAATTTGAAGAAGATCCTTACCTTGTATATGAACTGTTTTGGCTTTTCATCCTTTATATTCAAATGTTTCAATGACAGCGTCACTAGTGGCAACAGAAGATACATATTTTGGATAGTTTAGGGGAAATTATGGACCTTTTGCACATCAGTGAAACAAACAGCATCAGAGCCACTAGATCGAAATATTTAAATTTTGCTTGTGACATAATTCAAACATGTTGGTGAGACAGATATGGATGCCGTGGTGGTGCAGCGGAAAGCGTTGTCGCCTCACAGCAAGAGTTTCTCCCATTCGATTCTCGGCTGGAGCACCTTCTGTGTGGAGTCTGCATGCCCTCCTCACGATCCAGTGATACTAAAGACATGCAGGTAGGTGCGAGCTTGAATAGGCGTGCCTTCACTGAAGGTTGGGCATTGGGCTGGCAACTTGGCACCGTAAAACCCACAGCCAATCATGAGCATAATGGAGTTCCGCTGTGGTGACCCCTATCCGGGAAAAGCCAAAAGATCTAGTAGTAGTAGTAGTAGTAGTAGTAGTAGTAGTAGTAGTAGTAGAAGTAGTAGCAGTAGTAGTAGTAGTAGTAGTAGCAGTAGTAGTAGTAGTAGTAGTAGTAGTAGTAGTAGTAGTAGTAGTAGTAGTAGAAGTAGTAGCAGTAGTAGTAGTAGTAGTAGTAGTAGTAGGTGAGACAGATATGTGTCTCAGAGGATCTCAAGCTCTGGAACAGTCTCCCATCCATGTGAAGCAGAGTCTATTCCTAACTCTATTTAAGTCTAACCTTGACCAATGGATGGGAAACTAAAAATTCGCCCCTGGTCTGCCCCCCCCCCCCATGTCTCTGCTAGACAGGCAGACAATAATAGTCAAACTAACATTACCCCCACATAAAGTCTAGAAACTTCATAACTAACATACTCCCTCCTAATAAATGCCCATGATACATTGGGACATAATTGGGTTGGATTGCATGGCTAGGCTTGTAAAGGCCCTGGTGGTCCTTAGCCCAATATATAACTACGAACCTACAAACCTATGAAAACTATTAGTCAGATTACATGTTCCCAAAACAATAACTCAATGTCTTCTTTCAAAAAAGGGATTTGGGATTCTTCAAGCTCTGTAGGCTAACAAGGAACTTCAGAGCCCTATGCCCATTTCTGAAATGTGAACTGGATTCTCAGTGACATTGGAATTCATCATTTTACATTAGCATTAAATGAAAAACTAGACTGCTTATTGAAGCTGCATCCCATTCAGTGAATGGACTTCTTGTATGTTGGAACTAATACGTTGGATATTACATTTTGAAGAGGCTACAAGCTTGTAGTATGAGTTGCAGCACACAAATGGAGATCTGAGGGCGGAGAATAAGCTGAAATTGTGGTCAAGTACCACTCATGTGTGCTAATTTTTTATGTAAGTTTCACCATCTGTCTCAGAGGATCCCCATGCTCAGAATCAGAATTTGGGCTGCTGTCTATCAACACAGTGAAACATCATGTCTTCACTGTATTTTCTGAAGTGCTATTTCATGGGTCTATATCATATGTTCGAAGTTTTATAACTTCAAACATTAAAATATTGAATTTAAATGCTCGAAGTTATAAAACTTTGAACATATGTAAAAAAAAAAATCCAAATCCAAAACACGGCTGTAGCCAGGGAGGCAAGCCACCCTGCACCCCCCCCCCACACACACCCTGCTCTTTAAATATACCAACTCTGAGACTGCACTACAGTGCAGTAAGGGAAATCTTCCCTTTACCACACTATAGTGCAGTTTCTGAGTTGGTATTTTTAAAGAGTGGGAGGTGTGTGTGTGGGGGGGGCGCAGAACCCCACATATGGGGTGTGAAGGGTGGCTTGCCCCCCTGCCTACACTAGTCAAGTAAGTTCTGTTTGTTTTTTTTGTTTGTTTTTTTTTTATTATATGTTCAATGTTTGAAACTTCAACATTTAAATTCGATTATTTAACGTTTGAAGTTTTCAAACTTCGAACATATAATATAGACCCCTATTTCATATAAGACAAACTTTATAAATGTCATGCATATAGTATGAACATACAAATTATGTTGTGGGGATAGCCAGCCAACATCAGGGGACATCGATAGCAATACTGTGGAATTGTTAAGGTTTTCCTACATCAGGAATAGATAATAAGATTAATTTATATAGAATCTTTATGAATCTATGAATTTAACGAACCTCATCCAAGTGTAGACTTTAGTTCAATCAATAATGGGGTTGGAGCAATGTTGGGGATTCTTAGTCATACTCTGTGGTATGACATCATAGAGGGATGAGGGTAGATTTTTTCCATTTGGGTAGCTTTGCAGGATGTCAGAGCTTTCAGCTATGCTACCTCAAAAACTTTAGAATTCTACCATACAACAGTTAAACATATTTTTCCTGTGGTAGAATCCATTATGATGACCAGGTCCAGTGATAGCATTCTGGGGCGCCCTAGGAAATTTCAGGTTGGGGCCTCAGTGGGCACTTCCAGTCAGTATCACTAAGTATTACTTTTCTGACAACTTTTTCTAAATAAACCAGTATCAAAAAGACAAATCACAGTTCTCTTAACCTTCAAATCCAGAAATTCTATCTCTTTCTTAGAATATTGATAAGTAAATCTTAAAAATGTAGTGATACTGTGAAGATATTGAACAAATTCATGTAATGATACTTTGGGACCTGTCCATAACATAAAAATATCAATAACACATTTCCTATAGAATTTTACATGAGGAATATTTTCATTACTTGCAAATATAGGTTCATAGGTTCATAGGTTCATACTAGGCTATCTGCCCGAGGGCATTTACAAGCCTAGCCCATAGTTTTGTGGCTTACGCCACCCCTTTAGTATGGGGAACTATACCCATTATTTTGCTGTATATTACTATTCTCCCAGTGAGCTTATACCATATTGGCATAACTATTGGCACAGGGCCTGCCCATAACTACACCTAATTTCTGTACATAATAAAGTCCTTCAAATAAAAAAGCATTATGTTCTAGTATTATTTCTAGCAAAAAAACATATCAAATTAATGCCTTGTGTATCATAATGGCTGTTTTCTGTGAGAAAAACTTTAACAAATTCAAGTCCACCATCATTCGCAATCACAGTGAACAGCAAGGTAACATCCAGGGTAACCTTAAAACAATCTAGACTTTCTTCAACATCTTATGTGGAGATAAATAAATATTGCAAAAACTGCTTAGTATCTCTTAAAACCATGTCTGTCCACTGTAATATTGGTCTAAGCTGCTTCTCTACAAATATTGAGAGAGGTTCCATTAACTAGCCGTGTTCTGAAACAATAGGTCTCATGGGCAGGCTAAGTGGATCTTTATGTATTTTAGGAAGACATTGGAAACTTGGTATTAAAGGATATTCTACAATAAAACAGTCATATAATTCTAATGTGATACTCCTACTAAGAAAACAGCCATATAATGCCAAATGAACTGTCTAAATCATTTAATCTATATCTGACATTGTAATAGGGCACTAAGTTAATATATCTGATAACATAGTTTTAACAGACCACATAAAACAATCTACGCATTATCACTATCGGCCCTCCCTTATCGGCTGGACGAATACAGATGTCCATGTCATTTTGTAGACTCTCTAGGACGGCACAGTGGTGCAGTGGTTAACATTGTCACCTCACAGCAAGAGGTTCTCTGGTTCGATTCCCGGCTGGGGTGCCTTCTGTGTGGAGTTTGCATGTTCTCCCTGTGTTCGCGTGGGTTTCCTCCGGGTACTCTGGTTTCCTCCCACATTCCAAAGACATGCATCTGGAGCATTTCTCCCCAGGCCTCCGCTGAAAACAGGCTCTATAGAACCTAGTCGGACATTCCCGGTCAACAAATGTTAAATAAAAAATAAAATAAAATAAATAAAATAAATAGAGCTGCAGATTCTAACTGGGTAAAATTATAAAATTTCTTAACAGATTTGAGCGTATTTGATGTCTCAAAAAGATCATTCTCACATATTTTACAGAAAGCCACTAACAATGGATGCACATTAGGGACAAATACACTAGGTTTTGTAATGTATTAGGACTGGAAGTATCCAAAAACATATTTTAAGCATTATGTTACATGCAAAAAGTCTAAGGTTAAGATCCACATCAGTCAAATCAGCCTTGTTTGCCAGAATGGAAGATAAATCTTTCTCTAACACCGAGATCTGAGAATAAGATAGGGTCTTTGAAGATGTGTTCCATATTAATGGTCAATTACTGAATCCTACCACCATTTGATGGTTTTGTATGGACCCATTTCTGTAGACTTTTTTCTCTGTTTTCTGCCTTGACTCTGTGATTGATACCTCAGACCTGCTTGTGTATTCTTGAAAGGGAGAGGAAATGAGGGAAAAACCTGGTTTTGCTCTCAAGTTGCAAAAATTTTCCTGCGGACATCCAGTTGAATGTCTAAGGTGGTTAAACTCTACGTGTTAGAAACAGCAGAAATCAAAGGTGGTAAAGCAGGGGTATTGAACTGCTCTTCACTGAATACTTGTGGCATATTCTTCACATTAGATGGCTCAATCCTTTCTCTCAGTTTCTGCCAGGAGAAATCATTGCTATTTTTAAAGATGGTGTGTAATGAGTTTCTAGAGAGAGACTTTGGTGTTAAGGAATTTAACTCTGCGGAAAGGGTTATAAATAGGTTATGAACAGGCAGAGATAGACCATATTTTTCCAGATTGGTGGAAAATGATCAGGGGAGATTTGTAATTCCCTGGAAAGATAGGAAAGTTTTGCTCCCATTGTACTGTACTAACACTATTGACAGTATTTAACAAATATTGAAAAATAATTGGCCAATTGTGCTTGCAGATGAAAAGATTAAGCATCTTGTGGGTGAGCACCCTCATTTCTGGTTTAAAAATAAAAAAAATCTTTAAAGAGCATCTTTGCTATGGCAATGATCTGACTAATGAACAATCATTAATATGGAACACATCTTTGAAGACCCTATCTGTTTCTTAGATCTTGGTGTTAGAGAAAGGTTTATCTTTCATTCCAGCAACCAAGGTTGATTTGACTGATGTAGTTTTGGACCTTAGACCTTTTGTACATACCATAATGCTTAAGATAATTTTTTTTTCAGATGCTCCCAGTCCTAATGTGTTTAAGAAAACTAGTGTTTCCAATGCCTTCCTAAAATACATAAAGATCCGCTTCACCTGCCTATGAGACCTATTGTCTCAGGACGTAGCTGGCTAATGGAACCTCTTTCAATATTCACAGAGAAGCAGCTTAGACAATTATTAGATTGCACAGACATGCTTTTAAGAGATACTAAGCAGTTTTTGCAAGGTTTATTTAAGTCCTCACAAGATGATGAAATAAGTCTAGATTGTTTTATGGTTATGCTGGATGTTACGTTACTGTTCACTGTGATTCCAAATCATGGTGGACTTGAATTTGCTAAAGTTTTTTTCACCGAGAACAGCCATTATGATACACAATGTATTGATTTCATATGTTTTTTTACTAGAAATAATACTAGAAAATAATGCTTTTTTTATTTCAAGGAAATTAGGCATAGCTATGGGCATGCCCTGTGCCAATAGTTATGTCAATATGGTACTAGCTCACTGGGAGAAGAGTAATATATTTGCAAGTAATGACTATATTCCTCATATAAAATTCTATCAGAGATTTGTTGATGATATTTGTATGTTATGGACAGGTCCTGAAGTATTATTAAATGACTTAATTCAAAATCTTCACAGTGCCACTATATCATTAATAAATACGCATTGATATTCGAAGAAAGAGAAAGATTTTCTGGATGTAAAGTTTAGGAGGAATTATGATTTGTCTTTTGACACTGGTTTATTTAGGACAGCTGCCAGAAAAATAATATACTGCATAGGATCAGCTTGCAACACACCCACATTTATAAGAATATTCTTACAACACAGGGAATCAGGATATCCAGATTAAATAATAATATTGTTGATTTTCAGAACAATTTAAAGATGCTGTGTATCGAATTTCAAGTGAGAAGCTATGATGTTAAAGAAGTTAACTCTATGGAAAGGTGGTATGAATAGGTTTTTAGACCATGGGGGGAATTCAATAAAGCCTACATGGTGTCATTTTCTGTGTAGGCATTGTGGCATGGCCCCAACACAGAAACCAGCAGCCAGGCGATCCAATAAACAGACCTGAAGGGCGTGCACAAGCGTGCGGACAAAGAAGTGTCAGAGGAATGCATATCACCTCATAAGGAGGTGAATTTCATGTAAATGAGGTCAAATGAAGGTGCTGAAGCAATTCAGCAAGCAGGCAGGTAGTCGTGTAGACCCTGTGTTGGTGTCCAAAGTGTACATGGAAAATTACCATGTACAAGAAAGAAGAAATTGAACAGCTGCTGTAAAGCCCATTTAGAAGGTCAGGGATTGCATTTTAGGGACAGATATGTGCAAAACTATGCCCTGTATGTGCAAAAATAATGCAAAATAATAAAAAATAAATTTCTTTAATAGCCATATCATGTTTGTGCACGGTGCAGTGGTGCACAAACATGCCGTTATGCAAAAAAAAAAAAAAAAAATATATATATATATATATAAATATATATATATATATATATATATAAAAACTGTAAAATCCAAAAATAAGACATGTGAGAATAATGCATTATAAGGCCCTGCAAGTAGTATGTACAATAGTAGATTTCAGTGGTTGATAAGTCCCTGGAATAGTGAAGTATCCAGGTTGTGTGCACGGATCAGTATGCAAATGACCTGGGTTTATTGAATAGCAAACATGGGCTACTGTGTCCACAGATAAAATTGGTGCAGCCCCTGAACCATGTTGGTGTCCACAGAAGAGGTAGCTGACATCAAAAGGGGTGTGCATCACATTATGTTGAAGTGGATTGTAGCTCAGCGGTTGTAGCTCAGCGGTGCTCGTTTGCATGTCGTTCAGCTCCCCTAAGAAGGTGGGGTGTGTGTCCAGTGCTGCTAAGTAGTATTTATACTAGTGCTCGGGTTTGTGAGCTGTGTCACAGTGCTTAGCAGGGATGGTATTTTAAAAGAAAAAAAAGTTATAGCCTGGATAGGCCAATCATGTATAAATTACTGTTAAGCCTTGTTCAACACACACTGGGCCATTAAAACTCCTCAGTGGACAGGTGGAATGCATCATAGTTAGCAAATCACACAGGCTGCATCTGCAGCACACCACTATAAAGTATGCATGCACCCTACAATCTGATTTTTCCTACATACTCTGCACCATTGGAGTACACTCTTGGGAATTTTAACTGACAGAATACTAGGGGCTGCTGCTGCTCTGCTACTTCTGAATGTGCTAGAGGCTGAGGGCAGTGCTGATGCTGCTGCTGGCAATCGGCCTAGACTGAGAAGGAGATGAGAGTTCAGGTCCAGGGGCTACATGAGTTGGAGATTGTAGAGTGCTACAGGGTGGATAGGGACATACTACAAGAAGTCACTCAGCTTTGCCCCCCCCCCCCACAACTTAGACCCAGAGCCAACAGAGGGGAACCCTACCCAGTGTAAACAAAGGTATGTGTAGCCCTTAGAATATTAGTTACAGGTACTTTTCAAAGACCAACTGGGGACATGATGGGGGTCTCACAGGCATCAGCATCCAGAGTACTCCATCAGTTCCTGGTTGCCATGCAAACACATGCCAGTGAGCACATTTATTTACCCTACACCCCTGAGGAGAGGGCCATCAGTATGCATCTCTTCCACAGTGTATCACACTACCCTGAGGTACTGGGTGCCATAGACTGCACTCATGTGCACTTCAAATCACTTCCTGGTGAGGAGGGTAGAGTCTACCTAAACTGCAAGGGGTATCACTCCATCAACTGCCAGGTCGGGTCATGTGCAATGACCAGGGCATTATCATGAGTGTGCATGTGGGCAGCCCTGGCAGTTATCACTACTCCCACATCTGGCACACATCAGAGCTGTTCCAGATGTTGGTCAGAGGGGACATCCAATACGGCCATCTACTGGGGGATACTGGCTACACACTGGAACCATGGACAATGACACCCATCAGAAATGCACACCTACCGGAGAATGCCATAATGAGGCACATGCACAAACTAGGAACATCATAGATCATGTGCTTGGGCTGATCATGTCATGGTTCCACTGTCTCGATATATCTAGTGCAGCACTGCAGTTCTCTCCAGCCACATATGCGCAGTTGTTCACAGTATGTGTAATGCTATACAATATGATCCTGTGGAAACAGCTGTGGCAGGAACATCACAGGAAAGGACACACAGCCCCCCACCAGTGCCAAGGTCCTCACAGCCACAGCCACAAGGGGACTTGGAGGAAGAACCCCCTGAGCCTGTCCCTGTAAGCAGACATAGGCATGCCCAGTATGCCCTGGCCCTGTCAAAGAGGCAATGCATAGCACATAGGTTCATAGGTAGGTTCATAGGTAGGTACTAGGCTATCGGCCCTGGAGCCTATACAAGCCCAGCCAAAAAGGTACTTTGGCTTTTGCCACCCAAGAAAATTATTTTCCTGTGCCATTGTCGAGCAGAGCCACAGAGGTGATCCCCGGGTGAATTTCCTATTTCCCATCCAATCATCAAGATTTTTCTTGAAGAGTGCTAATAAGGAGGTTTGTTTGATATAGATAGGTAGTTTATTCCAGAGTATGGAAAGTCTCATGGACAGGAATCTATCCCTCCGGCATGTACTGTTTATTGTGGTGACAAGTTTAAGTCCCTAGAGCGTGTAGCTCGGAGGGATTGGGATTTCTTTAAGTGGAGCATGTCCAACAGCTATCGGTTTGACATAGCTTTGTATGTTAGGCAGAGATCACCTCTAAGTAGGCGATATGCAATGGAGTAAAGCTGGAGTTTTTTGAGACGGTCTGCATAGGGCATCTGTTTGAGGCCAGTAATCCTCTTTGTGAGGTATTTCTGTGTCCTTTCCAGTTGTTGTAGATGTCTTGTGAGGTACATACCAAAAGGGGCGTTGTACTCTATAATGGGTCTAATGAGTGATGAGTAGAGGGGAACAATGACCTCTTTTTTTCTAGATGAGAAACCTTTTGTGATGAGGTGTGCCACCTAGAAGGATTTCCTGACTACTGTGGTGATGTGACTATCAAAAGAGAGACTACTGTCCACCTGTGTCCCAAGATCTCTTATCACACTTTCGGTGTTAAGTGTACTACCACCTATGTTGTAGTTCATGGGTACAGGGTTTTTACCAAAGGGGATGACAATGCACTTTTTGGCATTGAGCTTGAGGCCATGGCTTTGACACCAGGCATCTGTTTCAGTGAGGCCCTTTTGTAGGATGTCCACATCGTTAGAAGTTTTGATTATGGCTCCTAGTTTGCAGTCATCTGCGAACTTCATTAGCCAAAGACCTTCTGTGTTAGCCTGTACTTCAGAGAAGTAGATACCAATTAGAAGAGGACCCAGGACTGAACCCTGTGGTACTCCACTTGTCACTGGTCTGAAGTCAGATTTGGAGTTTGCTACTTTCACAGTGTGGGTTCTGTCAGTGAGACAGTAGACAACCCATCTTGTGACATAGGGGTGTATACCTATACCTAGTTTAGTGAGTTTATCTATAATTCCAGAGGGGGGATGGTGTCGAAAGCCTTGGCAAGATCCAGATAGGCTGTGTGAACCAACTTACCCTTGTCTACGGCTTTGGTGACTGCTTCAAAGAAGTCTATCAGGTTTAGGAAATATAATCTGCCTTTTACAAACCCAAACTGGGTGGGGTCCAGAGTTTGGAGATTACCAATGTCTTTGTTTATAAGTTCCATGATGATACATTCCATGGCCTTGCAGTCCAAACTCGTCAGGCTAATGGGGTGGTAGTTCCCAGGGTCCGTGGTGGCTCCCCCCTTGTGGAGTGGAATAACTGTCACTGTGCACCATTCAGCAGGCTCAAAGCCTGAGGTGAGGCTATGACTGAACATGGTACTTAGTTGGGGTGCCAGTTCATTCAGTAGTTCATGTAGAATGAAGCCTGGGATGTTGTCTGGTCCCATGGATGCTGTGTTCTTGGCTTTGGAGAGTGTGGTTTTTACCTGTGCAGCTGTGATTACAGGAACTTTGCATTCTTCCAGTATAGAGATGGGCTCTTTAGGGGCTGAGAGGGGGGGGGGGTAAAGTTAGCACTGAACCTATCTGTCCGGATATTGGCAATATCAGTTGGGTCTGTATATTTAGTGCCATTGTGCTGTAACTCAGAGCAGATCTGAGTGCTGCCATTGAGATTCTTGACATAGCTATAGAATGCTTTGTGGTTGTCTTCAGAATCAGTGGCAATTTTGTTTTCGTAACTAGCTTTGGAGGATTTTATCAGGGATCGCAACTTCTTACTGAGGCTGACCAGGGAGCTCCTCCACTCATGCACTGGCAACCCGGGGTCCTAGGGACTAACACCTCAATCTGACTCACATACATAGTAAACAGATGCCACCCACACCACACAACCTGTACCTTATCATGTATTTGCTGTGTACTGTATGCATCTGACAGAGTCAGCGCTAAAGCACTGTTATCTCAACCACTGCAGGCACAAGGTAAGTCAATCTTCTTTACAAGAAATGTATGTGGTACTAGACTATGGTAACATATGTATGGACCTGCTGCATGCATGCAAGGGAATAGATTGGGCTACTGGGCTACCTCCAGAGAACTAATATCTATGTGGGACAACAGGTACTCTCTGTCCAATACTGGCTGCCCCATAGTATTCAGTAGGCCACAAGACAGCAAAACCCACTGCACTATGCAAGGGAAATGCGAAACAGTGGGGCCATAGGAGAGATGCATGATTCTCAATGCTAGAGTCCCCTACACCCAACACAGCTTCATTCCCATACAACTGCAGTAACAATATGTTAGTAAGATCATAACAGCAGACCACAAAGTCTCAGGGCTGTCCCAAGCAACTTGGTGACATGTCCTATTTCCTCAATATGCAGTGGTCAAAGTTATGTCTGTTTGCTGTCAATAGTATCAGGAATTAAAATTCACTTTCTGGTGGCTGGTGTGGCTTAGTGGGCTAAGTGCATTAGCATGATAGAAGGTGTTCATGTTTTGCAGCTGGCTGCACCTACAATTTTGCATGTGAGGTACTACTATGGTAGGATTCCCACAGACTTATACAATATGTCATTATTTGTTACTGCAAGAAAGCTGGACAATTCCAGAGACAATGGAGGGATGGGGGGGGGCACAGCTATGGACATTACACATGCACTGAGTAACCTTGAAGGTGGCTAGTATAACAGCAGGTAGAAACAAGTCAGAGTAGCAGCAGGATGTACAGGCCATCACGTAACTTTGTCAGTACCTACAAAAAGTCAGTGGGTATCACGTAGTTGTATATTAGCAAAACATCACAACTCTCTGAGGAACAGAGCAGACATATAGGGCGGAATGCTGGACATCATGTGAAATGTGCAGTCAGAGGTGAGAAGCCTGTAAACCTGTGTGAGGTGTTACAGCATGTATCCCAGTTACAGCATATCTACAACTACTTAGAGCAGGAAATATGGACAAAGCCATGAACTGGAGTGGGACAAAGGCCCACATATAAGAAGAAAGATCAACTCGTGGCCACAGAAATGCAGACAGTGCAAATAATAGCAGGTTGTCCAGTAGCATGGGTTCCCTGCTGTGGATGGAGTAAAAAAAATAACTGTCTGTCACCAGTTCCCAACATCAATCTATAATGATTTGCCACTGATGTACCAGAAAATCACAATGCTATTTAAAATGTACCGGCCATATGATGCAAAACCCTGTACAGTCAATTATAGTCTGTACACATCCTAGCTATGACTCAGATATTGTGTGCAGCACACAGCCGTGAATCACTTGGACATAATATCAGGGAAGTGCTGGACTGTTGAATCTGGTGCAGCAGCCAACTGGCTGCAGCACAGAAAGTCCTGGACTGGAGTACAGGTAGGTCTGACCTGGAGTCACCTTATAAGTACTGATGGTCAAGGTGGGCATGCTCCTACACTTACCTAAATTTGGCCCATGGCTGATGTGTCATATGCCTAAAGAACTGAGATGTGAATATATCACTGTACATACAGACAGGTATGTATATGCATCTGTCTCTTCATATCCCCCTCAGACATGATTACCCTTATGTTGGACAGCAGTGGACCATACATGGCAGATTGGACAGTTCACCATCTCTGGGCATGTACTGCCTCTGCTAGGAGTGGCTCTGGCACCACCATGCCTAGAGTCAGATGCGGTACTAGTTACTGATGGTGACTGGTGTCTTCTGGGCCAGTGTTCCTCACAGGACCACCTAGGACCATGTGCCCATGGCCTGCCACATCATGGTGTGGATAGCACCCTCCCTTCTGTAGTCCTGGAGGTACTAGCGCTATGGGAGTGTGAGTGTGCATAGCCACGTGGACTCTCAGGAGATGTTGTTGCTGACATCTGGACATGTGTTCAATGCCCTACTCCCACCACATGTTCTAGCACAGACAATGTGTGGTCAAGGACTAACAATGTCTCACCCCACTATCTGCCCACTACATCAGTGAAATGATGCATGGCATCACCAATGTTGTGGATGGAGTCATGGATGCCAGACAGTGATGCATCCATGATCCTGAGCATCCATTTGGTGTCACATTCGGAATGTGTCTGTGCCTCCATGATGGACCTAAACATGCATCGAATGACTCGTGATGTGATGCCTGTGACTGTTGGTGGATGGGCAGCAGTCCTCCTTCGAGCACACCTGTCAATCTGCCTGTGTGGGACCTCACCAGTTCTCTGGCTATGGCTAGTGTCTACAATCACTGATTCCATAGTCAGCACACTCTCCTGTTCAATGCCGGCTAACTCTGTCTGTCCAATATCTATGGCCACAGGGGACTGGGTATGTGTGGGCATACTGACTGTGTGTGGGGACATTGGTGGAGGAAGTGGGATGTCAACCAATGGGAAAAATTCATCCCCCAACAATCCTACCTGTGTCTCACTATGGCCACCATCATCATCAGAGTCCAATGAGACACTGATATCAGGTTGTGAGGGGGGCACACTGCAACCCCCATGGTCACCTGTGAGGAGGAAGACAACATAACTACATTAATACCTCCACTATTATGTCTGCTGATCCACACACAAACATAAGTGTGAGGTGCCACAACTACATTATACATACCACATCTTATTTCTGATCCCATGCACAACACACAAGCAGACTACAACATACACAGGCAAGACAGGCCCTTAATTACATGCACTGCAGCTATGTCCAGTTAACATTGCCAGTACTATACACCTGTGAGATAAGCGATATGTCAGTTTATGTGATGGACCTACACCTAAAACACAGTGCACCCGTTTTCACCATACTATTGCTCTAGTACAGCAGACTGCATAGACTTTCACAAAAATAAGTGCAAATATGTTACAGCTCCTGCAAATACACTACTGTGATTACCAATTCAATGCACTGCAATGAACCCCCTCCAAAACTGAACATACAAGTACTGAAATCTGGCTAAGCATAACAGTTGTGTCTACAGCAAACAGGCAGCCCTTAACATTCATAGGATATATATGAGCCATTCTGAAACAGTTTCACACTCACCGGCTTCAGGATGTTGGACTCCAGCTACACCTGTTGTACCTATAGAAATGTGAGGGAGAGGCATTGTCAGCAAACAAAATATGCAATTGTTACAGGATAAAATATGTGTATATATCAACATGTACAGTAAGAGCTGTGATTCTGCCCACATTGCTGACATTCTGAGTATGTGTGTACAAGTGTGCATTATAAACAAACTTCCCCACAAATGCAGCTTGACCTGACACCCATGTACTTCTATGCAAAATCTGCCACAATGACCACTACAGTATTACAGTGCCAAACATAGGAGGCTTACCTGGATGCTCCTGTGCTGTGGAAGCTGTGCCACTCACCTCCATGACGTATGGGGTGATGGATGCTTGGGAGCTGGTGGTTGATCCCAGGTTTGCCAGGAACTCCTCTGTGGCTGAGAGTGGTTGTTCTGCTGCAGGCCCTCCACTGGTAGCAGCTCAGTCCCTAGCAACAGCAGCAGCCCTTTGCCCTGCAGCATTTATCATGTTGGTTGCCTGGTGTCGGACCTGCTTGCAGCTTCTTTCCTGTAACCCTACTTGGTTTACTGATGTGACGAGGTTAGCCCATGGTGCAGCACACTGCTCCTGATTCTGGTGACTCCTGGAGAGCAGTATGCTGTGATGCAGCCTAAGGCCATCCAGGATCACGTCATTTTTGGCAGCAGAGAAAGGCAGGTACCTCCATCTGCACATTGTTTCTGAAAGACAAGAAGTGGGGAATACATCACAGGACCACATACATTGCTGTCCACTATGTACACACCCTGCACATCTAAATTGGTCAGCACTATCCTCCGCTAACTCCCACATGATACCCTGCCATCTGTCAACACAGTTTGTATGTGGCTATCAGCAACATAATGGCAATACATCTTGTGTTTTCCTCCTCATCTTGTTTTTTCCTGCTACTTGCTGCTTGTTCTCTAAAGTGTTCAACTGGATCTTTTATTTTCCATTTATTACTCCTTGTTTATAGCCTGTCTAAATTGTAAGTGCTGTTCTAAGTACCTTACTTTTGGTTTATGCACTTGGGCTTTAGGCCCACCCCTTAGGTCTCCTTGGCCTTTTTCCCTCAGATTATGACAAATATGGATGGACAATGTCCTACAGTTTCTCCTGCCAGTCTGGTTGATAAGGGCACAGTGTAGCAACTGCCCCCTGTACAGGGGCAACCATCTACTACCACCACCCAAGAACACAATTTGTGAGAGATGCAATTACATTAGGAACCTGGAGTCCATGCTCTCTCCCTCTCAAGCCAGTATATCTGGCACCAAAAAGGTTGTCAGCACAATCACTACACCTCAAACACCACCCACACCTACACAACACACACCCACATATGCGGAGGTCCTCAACATAAACATACCCAAACAAAGGAGACCTCCATGCGATCTGCACAGCCCTCCACACCACATATCACACATAGTCCACACACCTGTGTCTCACAGCCACTAACACTTCACCATAAACCTAACATATTAGTCATAGGAGACTCTAGTATGAGACACATGGATGTGCCTCTCATCAGGCTGGATAAGGAGAAAGTCACGGTTAGTTATCTGTCAGGTGCCAGAATCTGTCATATCACATATGCAATGAAGTCTCTCAACAACAGGTACTGTTATGACTTTGTCATAGTCCATGTTTGTGTGAATGACTTGAGACCTACCTTCCTTGACTATATGAAGACAGACATGATAGTCTGCTGATTATGGGTCCCAGGCAGGTATGTCCATAGCCTTAATCAGCATTCTGTCATCACCCAGAATGATGCCTCAATACAAACAAGAAATGATTGACTTTAACAATTGTCTTAGTTTCTGGTGCCATTTCAGGGGGATCCAGTACCTGACACCCTGGGAAGATATGATCAACAGACCATGATGCTTTGACAGAGATAACCTCCATCTGTCTGACCTGGGCTGCAGGCTTCTGATAAATGTTTTTTCCCTCCCCCATAGTGCCTTTTTTTAGGAAAAGTGATGAGATTAAACATACCAACATAAAAATGTCAACAAAACACAAATTAAAGGTCATGCTGCTAAACGCTAGGAGTCTAAACATGAAAGTGCATTCACTGCAAGCATTCTTAATCCTGGAAAATGCTGACATCTGTGCAGTCATAGAAACCTGGTTCACAGCTGTGGAGAACACCTCAGCCTTACCTGGTTACCCATCTTATCATACATTCAGACTCCAAACTGTGGGATGTAAAGCCACAGGAGGTGGAGTTTCAACATCTATCAAAAACATGCACACCTCCAGGCTAGTCAAGCAGTATGATGCACAGGAGACACTCCAGGTGCAGTTAACCATTCACAAGACCCCTATTCAAATCATAACTAGCTACCAGACCCCAAATATGGCTCAAGATGCCCATTCCGTCTATATGGACCTGTTTGACTCTATCAGGATTCAACCCTTTACCTTGATCGTGTTTGAGTTTAACTACCCAAACATAGAGTGGAAGAGCTACTCATGCCAGAACACAAATGCCCAGAGATTCATCAATTTTGTCAATGCAAACACCTTGGAACAGCTAGTTAATATCCCCACAAGAGGTGAAAATATCTTGGACTACAGTATCATCCTTCCTGGTAAGATCCGACCATAATGCGGTCACTTTTGAAGTCACTATCTCCCACAATACCCATCTAGCTAGGGTAAGACATAAAAACTTCTCCAAAGTTGATTTTAGCCTCCTGAAGGATGGTATAAACAGTTTCACAGCCCCCCCCCCCCTAGTAGGAACTGGCACCAATATCCAAAACTACACCAAAGCACTATACAAGCATTTATATGGATGCATGGAATCAGGAATACCCAACAGGTCTAAATCATTTTCTGCAAGGATAAGTAAACCTGTCTGGTGGACATCTGCAATAAATAAACTATAACAAGAGGAAAAAAATGCTGTCCAAGATCAAGAAGGAGCAGGTGCCCAATTGGAAGCAATATCTCCTTAGCCTGAACAAGCAAATAAGAGCACTACTTATATCCTCCAATGCAAACTTTGAGTCCAAATTAGTGACATCTACTACAGACAATCATAAGTCCTTCTTCACACATGTCTGCAACCTCAAAGGAAGCACCCAGATCTTTTCAGAAGTGGTGGTCAAGGACACCACATATATAAATGCCATAGATATAGCAAACTTGCTGGCTGACACAGTCAGTGAAAACATCACCCCCTGCCCCATCCATCAGTAGATCAGGACATCCCTACTACCTGCCTCCTTCTCCTTATATCTAGGGAACAGGTCATCACTTCTCTCTCAAAGGCAAAAAATACAGCCTCCATGGGACCAGATAACATCACAGTCTACATCCTACATGAACTCAGACAGGAACTTGCAGCACCATTAGGCACCCTATTCAACCAAAGCATGAGTACTGGCTTTGTCCCAGCTGAATAGAAGACAGCCACTGTCATCCTTTTGCACAAAGATGGAGCATCCACACTCCGGGAAATTATAGACCCATCAGCCTAACTAGCCTGATCTGCAAGGCCATGGAACTAATTATCATGGACCTCATTAACAAGGACATTGGCAACCTCCAAGAACTTGATCCCAAACAGTTTGGCTTTGTCAAGGGGAAATCATGTCTGTTAAATTTGGTTGACTTCTTTGAGACAGTCACCAAAGCCATGGACGAGGGAAAGACAGTGCACACTGCCTACCTTGACCTGACCAAAGCCTTTGACACTATTCCCTACTCAGCCACAGTAGATAAATTCTCTCAACTAGGCATCAATCCATATGTTACCAGATGGGTAGCAAACTGGTGCACTGATAGAAACCATCTAGTCAAAATAGGGGAAGCCACCTCATGCAGTAGACTTGCAACAAGCAGCATACCCCAGGGTTATGTCTTGGGGCCTCTAATATTTGGGATATACTTTTCTGAGGTGCAGGGCACAACCAGTGGGCTATGGCTGACCGTGTTTGCAGATGACTACATGCTGGGTGCCGTCACCAAATCCCTTAGTGATGTGGACATCCTCCAAGAGGGTCTCACTCAGACAAATGATTTGTGCCAGAAACATGGCCTCAAGCTGAATACCACAAAATACATCACCATTCCCTTTGGGGAGAGTGACATCCCCACAAATTATCACATTAATAACAACATCCTAAGCATGCAATCAGTCGTGAGGGATTTGGGCACACAGGTTGATATTAACCTGAATTTTGACCACCATTTTGCTTCCATTGTATGGAAAGCCTTTCACATGGCCCACCTCATAAGTAAGGGTATCTCATCCAGAGACAAGGAGGTCATAACATCCCTGTATTCTTCCCTTATAAGGCCCATTATTGACTACAATGCCCCTTTGGCATGTACCTTGCAAAGCACATGCAGCAGCTGGAGGGACCACAGAGGTTTCTCACCAGGAGAATCCAGGGCCTGAAACATCTACCATACAGAGATAGGCTAAAAGCCTTATCTCTCTACTCAGTTTCTTACAGACTCCTCAGAGGTGACCTCTGTCTGGCATACAAGACGATCACGGACACCACCTTGATGGGACTGCTGCTGATCCGCAAGTCAAGCTCCACTCATGTAACCTGCATGCATGCCCTTAACCTGGTCTGTGACATCAGCAGGACTTTTTGGCAGGACAGATTTGTGTCCCAGAGACTCCCCTATCTGTGGAATAGACTCCCTCTTTTTAACTTTTTTGACTTTTTAAGAGCAACCTGCATAACTGGATGGGAAACAGAAAATGCACCCTTGGGATTCCACCCATGTCCCTATTGTACTGTAGTACTGGGGCATTGGTTGCTGACTTGTATAAACATGGGCTAAACACTTGGCTAGGCCTATAAGGGCCTCAAGGCCAATAGCCTGGTAACCTCCTATGATCTTATGAATACCGGTTATGTCCCTGTGTGCTGTGACAAAGTGGGTTGCTATGTCTCCACTCCCATCAATGCCATCTACTGTGGTGTGTCCCCTATGGGTGATGTCCCAGTACCATGTCATACAGCCACCATCCGACAAATAGTTGAGTGTTACTACATGAATATGGGGGCAGTCCAAAAATATCCGTGTGATGCAATGACAGACAGCACTGCAAATGTGCTGTAGGGTATCTTCCCTCTAGGTGTCCGACTTCTGCAGTACAGAGATCTTTGCAAAATGTGTACATTTGCCTAATATAAGTGGACCCTGTGCCAGACAAATGCAGATGTCTGGCAAACAGTTGGACAGTACGTAATGGTTGTTCTCAGACTGTGGGGAATCTGGCTGTCACACGCCAGAACCTCAGAAAACAGTTATGGTACAGTAATGGCTGGTACTGTATTCATTTCCTTACTTTGTATGCTCAATATGCACACTCTGTCACTGATATCAGACCTGTGTCCCCCCAGTCCTACTGGGTATGACCTGAAGTCCTGATGTAAGGGGTCACCAGGTATGCTAGCCATAGCTCTCAAGCATTGAGATATGGATGTTGAGTACACAGTGGCCTAGCCAGAGTACATCAGGGACAGTCATAGACAGCTGTACAATGTTTGAACTACTCCTGTGTGACATTCACAGACTGAGAGGAGCTGATTGACAGTACATCATGTGATATGCCAGCTGTGTCCACCATTGCTTACTGTTACTATTGTCTAACACACAATCCAGTAGCATTCGTAGAGGAGCCAACCATTGTGGGAGGAACTCAGAGGGCCAGAGCTGTGATCTACATCACAGCAGGCAGAGTTGAAAGAGAAGCCTGTAGGTGCTGGACAGCTGACTATCAGCAACATGTCACTCCAAGATATGTACTACAGGCCTACTGTTGTAATCCCTACTTCTCATAACTGCATTCTCCCATCTGCATCCCATTACATGAGGGGTTCTTTTACATACCTGGTAGAGTGCTTTACTCCTTTTTGAGCAGAAATGCTGAAGAATAATGTTTGTGATATTGCAGTCTGTCTTTGTAAAGCACGTCACAGACCTGTTTACCATAGGCAGGTGCTTGCCTTTTGTAGGTAATGTTCATGAACAGGTGATTGCCTGTGCACCAGTCTGTGGCTCAGACTTGCTAATTGCATCCAGAACAGCTGGGTTGCACTTTCATTAGCCGATGGCATGGCACAACAGTGCCATATTTAAGGCCTTCTTATAGGCCTTGGCCCCTTTCCTAGTCTGTGAGTTGGACATTATGGAGGTGTGGTGACTACAGCATCACAGCGGGTAGATAAAAATACTGTCCATTGTTGGGATTTATGTGGTATGTCCACAGTTTGGCATGCGATGTTTGGCCATTGTGAAAAGACTTTCTGATTATGTGGCAGTTTAGTGTTAAACAATGTGGTTTGAGGTCAGTAAGGGGGAGGACAGATGTTAGTGTCATATGTCATATGCATCAGAATATGCATGCTGCTGCAGTAGCTGCTGGTCTGTCAGCTGTGTATGTTTGTAGGGGGAGACTACGACACATGCGAGGGTTTAAGCAGGGCTAAGTGGCATGGTGCACCATGCAAACCCATTTAAAACTGCTTAAAACTGTCTTAATCACTTTCTGTGTTTTTGACACTGTTAGGCACATCTGCAAAATAATCACTGCAGCAATGTCTCAAACCCAGAAGCCTATCAACTACAGCACAGTGCATTATCCCACTAGGCCATTCATCTCTGAAGTAGGACAGGTGTTTTCATAAACATATCCTGGTTGTCAATGACACACTGCTTGACCATATAATGGGAAAATTGACAGTGAGCTGGGGTGTGGGGGAAATACATTCCATTACTACCAGTATAGGCGATATTGTTTTCGACAGTACTCTTATATACTCTACAGATCTGCCCTTACTTTATGTATACAAGTGCCCTATAGCTTCTGTAACACCTACATACCTCTCAAGCTATCCACGTGGGACAGTATGGGCCAAGTTGTAACACCTACAGTCACACAACTACAGGGGTCTATTATATGTCAAGGGGACATATATGACTACCAAGGTGTACTGTAGATTAATGTAGTGTGACTCTGCTATCGACATGAATCAAGTGGATGATGAATCTGTGTCCAATGGATTTGGCAGCAGTGCTCACAGTCAGTTACAGTGTGACACTTGAGAAACATGTATCGTACACAGTATAGAGAGTTTACCTATCATGCCATCCTTGGCAGGCATAGGCAGATACACCAGGCATACAGTCGTACTAAGTTTAGACAGTTTTATTTATTTTATTAACTTTTATTACTATTGTACTTGTTGAATTTATTTACTGATGTCTTATCACCTTGCTAAGCAATGCTGTTAACACTCTGGTACATCTGAACACAGAAATTGCTAACAAATTCTAACAGCTACTACAGCCATTTATTTACCTGTAATTCTTGTGGGGAGAGCATATGTTAACAATACATAACAGTTTCTATAAATATTTAGAAGTAGTTGTCCCTGGATTCGAACCCCAGTCTGTGTGTGACAAAATGTACATCACACCTACCATTTATTAAACTGCACTAGAGCCAATGCTGAATACTGATTGGCTGATATGTGCCTAGAGCTCATCTGGTAACAAAATATAACCTGGTAGTAGAGGTAATGTGTTATACATGACTGCAGTGAGACTTGAACACACATGCACAAGATTCACGCATGACAGAGATAGTAGGTGAACTGTGCATTAATACATGGAATGCAGGTGTAGCAATTAACCCCTAGTGGGTGGGAATATGTGTGATGTGTACAGCCCATATCGGACTGCTGGTTTGGCTACCTGACCCATGTACTGTTGCAGATGGTATATTTGCAGTGTACAGCTAATACAGTTTCATACTTGCCTGCATACCTAAGACCAGGAATGGATATTGCTGAAATACAATGGTTAACACAATACAATCCTGAGATACATAATGTACCTTGGGTGTTCCTATTACTGGTTCAGGTCTTAGTACAGAACAAATATCATAATGCATTATATCTTGTAGTACAGCTCCACATCTACAGTTTAGCAAAACACTCTTTATTAGCAAACCTTCAGCCACTTAGTGGTATTATTCCTGTTTTTTCTTCACAGCAGATGTAATACTCGATTTCATGATTAAAAGCCCAAAATACACACATATTGCATGACACAACTTTATTAGGGGTGACTTCATGCAGTGATTGGTATATGTCTACAGTTTTTATTGATGAGCAGTTCATATAATGCAGGTGTTGCAATACAGCTGTAATTCCACAATTAATGCAGTAGAAACTTTATTTCCTTAACATTATTAATGTAGTAGAAACATTATTTCCTTACCATTATCAGGTTTCATGCTTTAATCTTTATTGAACTGTACCTGGCACTACTCACTTATATCAGTCCATTTCTATGACCACATTCATTGCAGTACAATCAAATTCAAAAAGCAAGGTGGTTACTTGTGTGCGAAGTGGGTGCTACGCTTAGCATCGATTCTGCATTCAAGTTAAATCCAATTTCACCAAACAGATAATAGGGCTCCAAGTTCGCCAAACATACGATAGGACTCCAAAGTATGAAATTCAACCAAATTATATTTATTTTCACGGAGACAAACAGAAATAAAAGCAAAAAACAGATGAGCGCTTTCACTATTAGGTTAGCTTCTTCAGATCGTTTCATACTTTGGAGTCCTATCGTATGTTTGGCGAACTTGGAGCCCTATTATCTGTTTGGTGAAATTGGATTTAACTTGAATGCAGAATCGATGCTAAGCGTAGCACCCACTTCGCACACAAGTAACCACCTTGCTTTTTGAATTAACTCTTACTTGTGGTAACAGTGTGCTTATCCGACGGGGAGTTGCTTTTTTATACAAGGAGCAGTACAATCAAAACTGAATATACCTACTGGCAGTTACTAATTTACTCTTTCTTGTTTATATGACTATAGAGAGCAAGATACATTTGTACTCATCACACTCATGGTGTAACCTGGCCAGGCACCATGCATGGGACTCCAGGTTGCGAGCTCTCAACTCTGCAGCTGTGGGGATAAAAACACACCATTATGCATAGCTGTCTATCACACATTCAAAGTAGAATTTGGTAAAACAATGATAACAATACTTACAAACTGGTGGGGCATTCCCATCTCTAGCATCTTGGATGCAGGTGGCCAAGAGACCCCCCTTACGATGCTTCAGGTCATCATAATGATGACACACCTTTCTCACCTGTGTGGGGATAACAGTTGGTGAGATCACGAGCCAGCTAGTCCCAGGCCTCTGATTTGTACTCCAACCCCTGGTACTGGCCCTGCAGCAGCCAGATGTCATGGCATTTTAGAAGGAGTTAAGCAATGACCCTGGACTACAGAATGTCCCAACATTGCACCCAGAAATGCACACCCTCTCCAACTCCTGCCATAGTCTCTGCCAAGATAAAACTCCAACAGGTTATAGCTGTATTCCCACCTGCTACACTTAAATAAGCATGTTTTTCCACCTTTTACCGCCATTAGACCACTTTTAAAAATGCAGCATTTCACTTAGCACCACACAAACCCACTGAGCTCAGCTGAGCAGTGCTTAAACTGGCAATGCTGAGCAATGCCTAGCAGTGCACAAACCAGCTTAGCTGAGCTGACCAATGCTTAAACTGGCATTGCTTAGCAGTGCTTCGCACCGCTTAGCAATGTGCAAACAAGCTAAGCACTGCTAACATGTTCCTTGTTTAAAAAGTGCTTGGTTAGGTGCAGCTGTACTTAGTGGAGCTTAGCTATGAGCAGCAAAGCAGGATTTAATAATACATTTTATAATTGTGTAATTGAAAACTATAATATTTAATAACATGTCTGTGCACACATACATTATTTCCTCAAGGGTTTACACATAAGTCTTCTCATAATTGTGTATTTGCAACATAAATGCTTCATACCCTGTCTGCATATTCATACAAAATTCAATCAAGGTTTAATAGTACTTCTCATAAATGTGTATTTGCAAACTAAATTTAATAATCTGTCTGTGTAATCAAACAAAATTGAATCAGGATTTAAAAGATGTCTCATACTGTGTATTTACAAAATGACCTGTTTGTGTATTCGAACCCTGCACCTGCCCATAAGGCTGTCACTCTAACCATTCGGCTTCATGGCCATGTGAAATCTGTTATACTTTTACATATATCTCTCCACTATGTTTACGCTCCACTAAGTACCAAGGTGCGCTACTCAAACCCCTCAGCTATTCTTAAACTTGACCTTTCCTAAATAATGAAATGTGTCCAGTTTCTATTTTTAGATGTCTGGCATGTGCCCATTGCTAAACGCTGCACTGCTCAATGCAAACACACACACAATAAAATAAATAAAAGAAATTAACTTTTTTATTACATATACATATGTTGCTATCTAGCACTTTGACAGTGCAGGAGGTGTGTTACTCATCTCCAGACACAGTAACACACTCCGTAAACTGATTCACTAAATGTGTTATACAGCTCTCCCTCAGTAATGCGTCTTCATTAATATGCAAGGCACGCTGCCGAGGGGGATCCACATACACGGCCACAATACCTTCCACGTAGGCCTTCTACTTTTCCTACATGGATTTTATTAAATCCCCAGGCATGTTTTTCTTGATCGGTGGAAAATGATCATAGAAGATTTGTAGTTCCCCTAGAAAGATTGGAAAGTTTTGCTCCCCTTATACTAGTGATATTGACAGTATTTGCCAAATAGTGAAAAAGAATTGTCCAATTCTAATTGTAATTGAAAAGGTTAAGCATCTTGTGGGTGAGCACCCTTGCTTCTGGTTTAAAAACAAACAGATCTTTAAAGAGGCATCTTTGCTATGGTAAAAATCTGCCTAGGGGATGATCACATGGTCAGCTGGGTAACTCACCTTGTGGTTCATGTACTTATGTATGTATATACAGGTGAATGTCTTTTTTTAGGGTTAAAGCTGATTGTTCAACAAGAAATTTAGTTTATTTAGCACACTATGATCAGTGCATGTCATTTTATATAGGTAAGAGAAATTGTTCCTTAGAGAACAGATTGGGGAACATATTAATGGAATTTGGAGAAAGGATGATAGAAGTGCTTTAGTGAAATATGTCACAGAGAAAGGTAATCAGCATAGTTTCAAGTTTATGGTCATAGAACTGTTGCAGGAAGGTATGAGATCAGGTGATTTTATCAATTTAACTGAACAACATGAGGTACTTTGGATTATCAGGCTACTAGCTGATAAAGGCTGGGATTGAATGGTAAAGTCCCCTTAAGACCAATTTTAAAATCACGAGACCTGATGAAATGACTAAATGGTGACATTGATCCTGTTGATTTGCTACTTTGTATCAAGTGATTTGCTAGTTTTTCTTGTGATATTTTTAAAAAAACTGTTAAGTGAGTACTATTTTATTTTTTTTATTTATTTTATTTTACATTTGTTAACCGGGCTAGTCTAGCTGGATATATATCCATTTTCAGTAGAGGCCCGGGGAGAAAAGCTCCGCACAGATATACAAATATGTAAAAATATTGTTACATGTTAATTAGGATTAATAAACCAAATGAAACAGGTAGTTATAACATATCAGAGATCAAAAACACTTAAGAAAAGTACAGTGAACATAATATAGCTTAAGAAAGCTAAAACAGATATAATACAGTAATTATTATGTACAATAGTTCACATCAGGTTAAAGGATTTAGGCAATAAGTTTATTAGAGTTTAAATAGTGTCAGTCTTAATTACAAGACTAAGTATTTAAATGTTTGGAAGTATGGTTAGAAGAGGAAGAAACAGGGGTAAAAGGCAGTTGTTAGTAAGGGTTACTACAAGGGCATAGTCAGTGCCTTTGGAGGTATTTTTTTAGTTTTTGTTTAAAGAGTGGCAAGGATGTAATTAGTGTTAGTTCACTGGGTAGCAGGTTCCAGTTTTTTCCTGCTGTGTTAGTAAACAGAGAGTCACCAGCTGTATTATTAGACTTAGTTAAGCTTGCAAAGAGTTTGCTAGAAGAGCGTAAGGAGTTCAGATTATTATATGGGATTAAGAGTTTTGAGAGTATAGGGGTATTACTGGGTTGGTAAAATATTTTGTGGGCAATAGTGAGTTGGGGATTATCAGATGGTTTTGGAATTCCAGCCAGTCTAGTTGCCTAAGATTAGAACAGTGATGAGTTCTGAAGGGATTGCCAGTAGCGAATCTGGCAATATTATTGTAGGAAGTTGCTAATTTGTTGAGGTTAGTTTTCTTAAGGTTGGTAAATATAGGTGAGGCATACAGAAGAGTTGAGATTAGATGGGATTGAGCGATCTTGGCTCTGACTGTTGAGGTTAAGAAAGGTTTTATTCTATATAAGGATCCTATTTTTCTGTTGACTATTTTAATGGTGTTGTTTATATGGTGATCAAATGAGAGATTTTTGTCAATGGTTATTCCTAAAAGTTTGGTGGTAGAGTCAGGGAAAATGACAGTGCCATTATTTGAAGAGATTGAGAAGTCTAGGGGGGTGGACCTAGTAGTGGGTGTGAAGAGAAGGAGTTTTGTTTTTTTGGCATTAAGAAGGAGGCAACGTTTGGTAAACCATGTTTCTACAGTATTAAAAACATTTTGAGTAAGAGAGTATAGTTCAGTCGGAGAGGTTGCTGAGCATATTAGTGTGGAGTCATCTGCATATTGAATACAGGTGGCTTGAGGAATTGCTACATGGAGATCATTAATAAATAAGGAGAAAAGAAGTGGTCCAAGAATGGAGCCATGAGGGACCCCGATGGTGACAGGTAAAAAGGAAGAAATTTTTTGATTTTCCCAGAGAACTGCCTGTTGCCTATTGCTGAGGTATGACCTAAACCATTTAATGGCCAGAGAATCAAAGGAAAGAAATTCAAGAATATTAATTAGGAGGGTATGGTTAACCATGTCGAAGGCTTTAGAGAGGTCGATGAAGAGTGCAGATGAGAGGATGTTTTTGTTGCGGTTACTATTGATGGTCTCTGTAAAGGATAGGAGGGCAGTGGTGGTACTATGTGATGGTCTAAAGCCATGTTGACAGCTTGCTATTAAGTTATGTAGAGAGAGATGATGTAAAAGTTGTTGGTGAATTCATTTCTCCATAATTTTTGCTAAGGGTGATAAAAGAGCAATTGGCCGATAGTTAGTGTAATCATTGGAGTTCCCACCTTTATGTAAGGGGATAATATGGGATATTTTCCAGATATCTGGGATGGTTCCTTCTTGAATTGTCCTATTTATAAGTGTAGAAATAGGGTAGGCAATTACTTTGGCTGCTTTTTGGAGATATTGGGAAGGAAGTTCGTCAGCAGATGGAGTACATGGCTTAAGTTTATGAATAAATTTGTAGATGAGAGAAGTAGAAATGGGTTGTAGTATGAATTTCGAGGAAGAGTGTGGTAAGTTGATGGGAAGGCTGGAGTTATCAGAGATAAGTTGCCTAGCTAGAGATTGTATAGTCTCAGTGAAGAAAGAGTTAAAGGTATTGGCAGTTTGATGGGGAGTATTTGGATCTGCATCAAGTGGGGTGGGTGTCCGGCAGTTACCTGGCGAAAGGAGGTTATTTATGCAAGACCAGAACTTTTGTGGATTATTTTGATGAGTTTGTTGAAGTTTGCAGTAGTAGTTTTTTGTCTGTAAGTATTGCCTTTTTGTACTATTTCTAAGCTGCCTAAAATGGAGATGATCAGAGCTATTTCTATTAGATCTCCATTTGGCCCAGACTTTATTCCTAAGCAGAATTTGATTTCTAGTTTCATTCGAGAGCCATGGGGCTGTGTTGGACTTCATTCTGATGGAACGTTTAGGAGCATGCTTATCAAGAATAGATAAGAAAGTAGTGTTAAAATACTTTACAGCCTCTTCAAGTGGAAGGGATTTTAAAGGGTTCCAGTTGCAAGCTCTGAGCTCAATTTGAAATAATTCTGTGTTAAAGTGTTTGGTAGAGCGTGCTATCCTAAAGGTGGGGGGATTTGGAAAGTCTTTCTTTTCTCTTGTGATGTAGGTCAACGAATGATCACTTACATCATCTGGCAGGGTTCCTACTCTGTAAGTTTGTTTCACTTTGTTAATGAGTATTCAGTCTAAGGTACTCTCTTTTTTATTAGGTTTGTTAATTCTTGTTGTAGATGTTATGGTTTGGGTAAAGCCATGGAGGTTGATATGAGAGGTACGATTGTCAGCATTAACACTTTTCCAGTCAATGTTGAAGTCGCCTAGTATTATTGTTTCTTGGGGGTAAGTAGAAGACACCCAGCTAAGAAAAGCCTCTAATGTAGTTATATTATTGCCAGGTGGTATGTAAATACAGATAATGTATAAATATTTGTTTGTGTTGATTTGGAGCTTAGTTATGAGGACTTCTGCGTTGCTATCATGGGTTGGATAAGATGGTAGGGTAGAGATGTGAAGTCCATTTTTAAATAGAATGGCTACTCCACCACCTTTACGTTTTGTTTGGTCTAGTCTCACTATATTATAGCCTTGTGGAATAATTTCATTGTCTTTCGTTTCTGGTTTCAACCAAGTCTCAGTGAGGCAGAGGATATCAAAAGAGTGAATGTCTAGGAGGGCATGAAGGTGAGGTACTTTATTATTGATGCTGTAGATATTCAGATTCCCTATTAGGAGAGAGCTATTGAGTCTAGGGTGAGTAGTTAGGTTAGTAGGGTTGGTAGGGCCAGGGTTGGGGTGAATATCTCCATCTTTTAAGGTGGGATTTTTTAGTTTTGTTATTGAATTGTTTCTAAGGTAAGTTAGAATTTTCAATTTTTTTTCTGAGGGTAGGTCATGATTAATCTGGGAGCGTCTGTGGTATTTAGGTAGTAAGTAACTGGGAGTGGAAGTTATGTTAGAATGTCTACTTAGGGATATGTATGTATAAATTGTAGTTTGTGGGAATGGTTAAGCTGGAAATAGTGCAGTTTTTCAAAGGAGGTAAGAAGGTAGGCTGAGAAGAGGGTAGTTAAGAGTATAACTATAAGTGTTGGTTTGGCTAGATTAGGGAGAAGCATCTTAGAGGAGAAAAAAAATAAAATAAGAACTTGAGTGTAGAGATAAAAAGAGGGAGAAGATGTGGAGGAGAGGAAGATAAAGGAATACAAGAAGAGAAGAGAGGGGGCACTTAGATGTATGAGTTAAGAGTAGGAGGATATGGTAGAGGTACCCTAAGGAGTGGATTATTGTGAGTAATTGTTAGAGGGTAGGGGTGTGGTTAAAGTATGTGGGGTAGGGTGATGTATGGGATTGGTTGGAAGAGAGAGAGGGTGTGGTTAGGGAAGTATAAGTGTAGGACCCCAGGGGGTGGGTGGGAATTGGGGGCAGGGTAGGGGAGCGGAGTGAGCCCGTAGGGCGAACGGAGTGGGTAGAGACAATTGAAGGAAAAGCTGGAGAAGAGACTATCAGAAATGCAGGTAACTATAGGTAAGTGAGGTAGAACATGAGTAGGAAAGGTCAAGATTGACACAGAAATCTAACGAATGTAAAACAGAGGAGGGTAAATTACTGTTTCACCACAAGGTGTATAGGAGGAGGAGCAGGTCAAGAGTTAGAAAAGTATAGTACAGTTGCAGGAGTAAAACAGGGAGAGGGGCAGTAAATACTGGATAGGATGCAGATGAAGGGAGATAAGAGGAAATATACTATAATTACAGAGGTGGGACAGAGAGGCAGTGAGAAAAGGAAAGGATAAGGGTGCCACCTAGTGGACAAACAAATAATTGCAGAGAGTGAATGGGAGAGCTAACTGGAGAAGAGCGATGGAAGATTATTGTAAGTGAGGTGGTGATTTGGCTGTTGGGTAGCTGGAAAGGTGGGGTAAAAGCTGCTGGTTGCTCAAACTCAAAGCGAACTTTAGAACCCTAGTAAAAATAGTTGACAGAGGCCTACTGTACAAATGGGACTAAGTCGATAACCTACTTTCTTCCTTCCTTGATGGAGGGTGCTAAGAAAAGGAGTCAAGCAGATTCAGCCGCTGGAGTTAGGACAGGTTCTTATGTCACCAGATAGGTTGTGGCTAGGGCAGGTTCAAAACAGTGTTGAGCTGGGTACTTTGGGGAGAAAGGGAGACAAATGAGGAGGGTAGAACAGAGTTAGCACAGGTATCAGGGCTATAAAGTCAGTAATAGAAAAATAAAACATTTACATTCAGTCATAGTTACTAATAAATGTATATACAATTCTTGAAGGCATTAAAGCAAGAGTAAAATAATGAATATAAATGCAATTCTTGTGGCAGTTAAAGCATGATTTTAACATGCAATCTAGGTGCAATAGAACTAAAATTAACATTCACATTCAGTCATAGTTACTAATAAATGTATATGTAATTCTTGTAGGCATTATCAGCAAGAGTAAAATAATGAATATAAATTCAATTCTAGTGGCAGTTAAAGCATGAGTTTAACATGCAATCTAGGTGCAATAGAACTAAAATTAAGTGAGTAAGGTCTTCATTAAAGTAGTTCAAACATTGCCTAAAATTAATGCAGTAACCAAGAATGCAGGTATAATGGAAATATGAGACACGTTAACATCTAACCACACAAGGCTGTCAACAGGTAGTAGGGGTTTCCTAAGCAGTTGGGTTAGCTCCACGAGAGTGGCAGAGTTATAAATAGCCGAAATGGCTAAAATAGCGTTAATACGCTTAATGTGGACAAGTATAGCATGGTTTCTTAAGCATACAGGTAGTAGGGGTTTCTTAAGCAGTCAGGTTAGCTCCACGAGAGTGGTGTAGTTATAAATAGCCGTTTTGGCTAAAATAGCACTAAAGCGCTTAATTTGGACAAAGTAGTAGGGGTTTCTGAAGCATTCAGGTTGGCTCCACGAGCGTGGCGTAGTTATGAATAGCCGTTTTGGCTAGAATAGCTCTAAGCACAAATTGGACAATGCACCTTCACAGGAGTAGTACAATTGCAGGAGCGAGGTTCACATACAATTGACTAGGTAATGAAAAAATAACCCAACAGATTGAATAGACAAGCTCCACGTGGGTGGCGCAGTATCAAATTGCCGTGTAGGCTATGAACACATTACAGACATAAAATAGGACAGACCACCATCATATAACATGTACACTATCAGAATAAGTATTCCGTGCTATTAACAGAAGGTGACACAGCCACTATCGCTAGGCATTCAGGTTGTCACCTCCGCTGGTAATCTGCTCAAACAAGCACGCTAGGTAAACGGACAACAATGTTCTGAGCAGCTTCAGTCTGAGGCAAGTAGTCTCAGGTATTACAATTAGGTTAGTGGATACGGGGCTAGGAGATAGGTACTAACTGTTTTTATTGCCTGATAAAGCACCAGATATTGGCATGAAAGCGTTTAACGTTATTAAATTATGCTTGGTTTTCAGCCATAGCAGTTTCTTGTTGGTTTGATTGGTTAGGTGAAATGATGCCCTAGGTATTGTCTGCAGTTTCATCCCCCCGCACACACACACACACACACACACACACACACACACACACACACACACACACACACACACACACACACACACACACACACACATCCTCCAGTGTGCCCCTCTCTTTTCCCCCCAACTGGGGCTCTCCACACTCAGCACATTACTTTTTTCTTCCACTAATCACATTTTGCCATAGTCTTCAACTTTTTCAAGAAACCTTGACTTTATATATTGTCTGATGTGCATTTTAAAGTTGTTTTTTTTTTCCTTTTTACACAAGATTTTCATTCAATGGTGGCTTGAACAGAAATTATGATTAAGGAAATAAATTCAGTATTGTGGTTACACCTTAGTTTTCCTTGGATCCTCTTAATGCACCTTTCCTGATCAAGATGGCAGAGTAATAACCACTTAGGAAATACTGCAATTAAGCTGGACACCCCAGAAGCCATAAGGTTATAGATGCTCTTGAATGCACTTTAGAGAATTTTACAAATTTTTAATCCAATGGTGGCCTGAACAAAAAATCATGAGTAAAAAAAGACTTCCAGGCTTTTTTCCCTTCTTTCAAGGAAGACATAAGTTATACCCAAAGTTTAATGTTCAAAGCTGACAAAAGAGTAGTTCTCAATAAACTAACAAGACAGTTGTTGCAAGGACACACAAATCCTATCTGAGAATACTGCCTCCCTCCTTAACCCCCCCCCCAAAAAGTCACTACCTGTTCATTTCTCTGTATTAGAGTAGGATGAAATCAGAGAGTCAAACTGCCACAGTCATGTATTTCAATTGGCTGTTGTCATTCTTATACATAACATGCCTTCTCATTCTCACCCCATCCCCCAAAGGCAGCCACCTGTATAAGTGTCTGATGTGTGATCATGAGGAAAGCAAAAAAAAGATTACAGTTACATGATCCACTGTGTTTCTCCTAATTAGCACACTGCTCTTACAAAAGCTATGGTAACCGTCTTTGTATACTTCTGATGTCTGTGACAAAAGTGAAAGGAACAATGACCACACTGTCCCCAGGCCAAATACAAGTTATAATGATCTGAGCACACCTCTAAGGTTTAACTGTAATGAAAACTAAAGAGGTAATGATTACACAATCCACAACCCTCAACACACACAACTTACACCAAATTTAAGTCAACACATGCACACACACACACACACACACACACACACACACACACACACACACACACCATGTCGTCGCTATATAGCCGAGATTTCAACCAGTGCAAACCACTGTGAGATGGCAGTGCTACTCACTTCACTATGGTGGCAATGAACAGTTGCTTTCACACATCCCTTTCCTGCCAAACCACCAGGGATAGCCAACTTCCATGTGTAAGGTCATGTTGGTGATGGTAAGTGTAAGAAAATATGGCCAGCTTGTTATTTTAAATACAACACAACCCCCCAACAAACAAGCATAGTGGCAGTGCTGATGATGTTTGTGCTAAAAAGAAAAATAAATAATAGTCAGTGTGTTACTTTTACTTCAAGACACACACAGACACACACACACACACACACACACACACACACACACACACACACACACACACACACACACACACACACAAACACACACACACACACAAGCATTAGCTGTAGCAATACCAGTTTTATACTCTTTTCAGCAAATAGCAACCCATTGTGTGACACTATTACTGCCACATCAGTTAGTGATCATTGTTTGGCAGTCATCAAACAACAGCAGGGGTAGCTCACTTTTATTTACCACATGGAGGAATAATGCATACGGATCATGATCCCTGATTTCACTGACTATCCCTGATATTGCCTCATAATTTTGTTCTGTCCCTCATATAAAGTTTGATTTGCTGGTAAATCATTCAGAATTACAGACAGTCATTAAATCAAAACATCAGAGCTTTATACTTCTTCTTGCCCAGAAATGCATGCTGATCCAAAATATATTAATCTATTAAATATTTAGTGAATTAGAATAATATTTACAATGTGTTCCTGATTTTGAGCTTTTATCCTGCTATTATTTTTGGCTTTGCATAGAATTCTTGAGTGAATTGTCTGGTGAACTGCCAGTATTTATAAAATTCCCCGAAAAGGCAAAAAACATCCTTGAAATTGGAAGCATCAGCTATTTTTAAAATGCAAGGTAGACACTGAGATCGCTCACTCTGGGCTGTTGATCTCTAGTGCTTATCTTGCTCATGTCTATTCTCTAATTATTAGGTTTATTCAAGCAGGGTCATATCACGACCCCATGTCAGTTAAACAGCATAATTAGAAAAATAATACATTTTTTGCCACATTTTCCCCAACCAGCAGCAGCTTTTCTGGGAACCTCACACAGTCAAGGATAATTAAAGAGGATCCTCTTCTG
Source organism: Protopterus annectens (assembly GCF_019279795.1). Classification (NCBI taxonomy): domain Eukaryota; kingdom Metazoa; phylum Chordata; order Ceratodontiformes; family Protopteridae; genus Protopterus; species Protopterus annectens. The sequence goes on from NC_056735.1 coordinate 1,500,354,092, forward strand.
CCATAGGGATTGTAGGTGCTTAAAGATGGCTAGTATGTTAATTTTGGTAAAGAAAATGTACACCAGCAAAATTTAACTAAGCCAGGTGCATTATGTCAGTGGTAACATTTTCCATTAAATTGTGAAGCCTGTTATTTGACCAAACACTGTCAATATAACCAGAGATATGTTTGAAATTTAAAGGTGATACAAATAAGAGATATTATCACCCACCTGATTTATTAAGTACACAATATTTCTGTACTAGATTTGTTTTGGTTTGATAGACATGTTAAAAATATCAAAATAAAACAAGTTGCTGTGGTTGGGCCCCCCCCCCCCCAAAACCAGGTTGTCCCCAGTGACCTTAGGGTTTATGCCAAAACCCAGCTATGATGATGACTGCAGCTGAGAACCATAGCTAGGCTATCTGGTATCCTGTGCAGATCCCAGAACTGATTACTAACCTCAACTCAAAAAAAAAAAAAAAAATTTGCTCTGAAACTGGAAACTGTAGCACATAGGTTACTTCAGCTATAACAACTGGCTATCTATACTGTTACATTACCAAATAAGAAATGCTTCCATGCCACTAGTACCTGATGATCATGCCTCCTTACACCTTGCACCTGTGGCTGCCACCCTATTTCCCCATCCTAGTTATGCCCCTGCTGCAGACTGATGGGAGTGAAGGTCAGGGCATCTTAAGTGATTAAGTCACTTACACTTACTGGATCTCTTAAAACTCAAAATGTAATAAATACATTTTATCAGTATTGCAGTCACAATGTCACAAGTTCTGTAATTCTTAAGATACAGCCAGTCCTATTGTTAGATAAATTGTATTACAAGTATGCTAAGATAGAGTTGTGTGTTTTATTATGCGAGTTCCCCAGAAAAAATCAATATGCTTTTACAAGAAATACTTAGCTGGAAGAATGGTTCTGAATGTTTTCTGATGACTGATTTATAGGTACCCATTTCCTACTTTCTGGGACCCCCCCCCCCCCCCGTCCACACACACACACACACACACTCATAATCATAGAGTAAGCAAAAAGGAAGTGTATGGGTTACATTAAACCACAAGACAGAATGTTTCAAAGCAGAAAAAAAAAAAAACAGCTGTCTCCCAAAGTAGTGAAAAAGAGCAGTATGTGTTGTAAAACGTTTCCTTCCCTGAAGTGTCAGCTATTGCAAGGGAAAAAAATGACCACAGATACACACATTCATACTGTGACTGTTCTAATTTTTAATCATGGCTCAATTTCTGTAGCATTTGCAATCAGGCTAAAGTCAGAGTGATTTATTGCTTTGTGTAAAGTCTCTTACCCTTCAAGCCCCAGTTCATTTTAAGTGACTGAAGAGTACTGAATTTACACTGTTGGATCCTGTGCCTCGGGCACTGATAAACACATTTCAATGTATTGGCCATCTGTTTGGCACATAAAATGTCCCAGGTCACCTAAATAACTTTGTCATAAAAGAGAAGCACCGTTTTCACATAAACAGGACATTTCTCAGAATAAAATGCTATATGCTTTTGTATATTTTTGAACTGCATTGTACATCCTGAGAGCCTGCAGGGCTTCATATCCTGCTGAGTCTACCATTTTCACAGCGGTAATATATTTTTAATTTAAATAGTGTGGCTTTTGACCATCTTTACAAATTGATTTGAATTATTTTGTAGTTCTATGTTAAAGAACTATCTCTCAACATGATTTTCCAGAAAATAACCATATAGTCATAGCAGATAATGAACTCTATAACATGAAAGTGAGATAGCAAGCGCCAAAAGAAGCACTGTCATAATTTGTCCAATTCTGCACATTAGTTTTATGCCCCAGCCTAAGACTACTGAGAAAGTCTGGGCCCCTGGTAATCCTGCTATTATTTATGTTATGAAACAAAAATATTTAAAAAAGTGTTATTGCATACCTCTCAGCTGTTCAGATTTTCACTGAATGTCCAGATTTTTGACTCATATTTTTCATCTGTTTCTCATAAAACTGTAGTTTTCTGGCAAATCACTGGCACATCTTTGAGGACTGAACTCAGAAAACAATGGCAGACATTTGATTTTCAGACTTCATAGCCTTCAGAATATTCATGGTAATAGAAAACCTGTTATTCTATCAACTTTCTATTTTTGGGCCTTTGTACCCCTATTATTTGTGGCTTTGCCCAGATTTCTTGCTCTAAGAGGTTGAGAGTTATTGTTGTTGGGTACAATGCTGCATTACTTAATTCAGAAATTTGTCTTACTTTTCATATGAATTCTGTGTAGTTTCTGTGATATTTAGAACTGAGTAGGAATGCCAGCATACCTCTAGAGAGAGTGAGATGGGGGATACAAAGAAGTTCTCTCATTCATTTATTTTTACATTTGTTGATTACCAAATATTTGCTCAATTCATTTCATGGCTATAGTGAATATGGAATTTATTGTACTTTTGACTGGATGCAAGGCAGAGAAATTAATTCTGGATAGGATACCAGTTTACTGTGGGCCAGGTAATCATTAACATATATGGACACACACACACACACACACACACACACACACACACACACACACACACACACACACACACACACATGCAATCACTCATTATGTACCCCTACAGGTAATATGGAGAAACACCAATTTACCTACATCATGTTTTTTAAGTGGGAAGAAACTGCAGCCCCCACTGAGAATCATCAAGGAAACAATGAGGCTACCCAGTGCTCACAGAGAAAGCACCCCAACTAGGAATCTATCTGGGTCACCATTTTTTTATTGTTACTTGAAATATAAGTTTCTCTGCTTTTACATTAAAGTATTAACATTGATCATCTTTATGCATAGCACAGAGCTACAGTAACTGAATTTTCCATTCTGGTTGCTACACCAATATGGTATCCCCCCACTGTCTAAAAATAATCACAGTCATAATCAGTAAATGACAGCTTGTAAACTGCTAAAACTATTTAGTTAAAGTAGCATCAAGTTATTATAGAACAACCTAATAACTCAATGATACCCATAAAAGAAAGGAATAGTCTGACAGCTTGCAAGCTGTCAACCTGTTTTGCAGCCCTTATGAGATTTTACCCAGGGGAGATGCTCCATTTGCCCAATCCTTCCCATGGGACTGATTTAAAAAATATATATTTTTTACATCCACAGTTTTTTTTTTTATTTTCTAATATTTTGACCAATAATAGTTGTTGATTGAAGTTTAACAATGACAAACAAGAGATAAAGAAATCCTGTGTGCCATACATGGGGGCATGATTGCTCCCAAGGTTAAAGCAATAAAAGTTGTGTAATGTAATGCAAGAAATGTAACTGGTGGGCCATCAGTTGTACAAATAGGAGGTATTTGTTTGCTAAATAATGGAAACAACAATACATATTCTAGTTATATTATTTTTGCATGCACCCCCCAAAAATGTTATCGTCCACTAAGTTATGCTTCACAATATTATTTCTGTTGCAGTATGATAAACTGTATTCAGTATCAAACATAGCTTCAAAAAGAGCATACCAGATACTAATTTATCTTGTAAATTTCATGTAAGAATACCATTCTGAAAACAAAAAAGTTAAAAAAAGAGCAGCAAAGTAGAGCTTTAGTAGACCTCTAAGTTATCATAATCCTGAGTGAGAGTATTGTCAGCCTGTCATCTTTATTCAGAAGGAAATGGAACTATATGACCAGTTCACTGTTGGAGAGTGAGCCTTTTAAATATTTTCTTTAATATAAAATAATATATATGTACATATGTGATGAGTCTGATTGTATTAAGTGTTCTAAGATTGTGATAACAACTATCTTATGCTTTCTGACTGATTATTACTTCTACCTATTGATATGACAAACTGAGAGAGATGTAAATATTTAACAATCATCTTGCTTCAGTCCACTATCCGTAAGCATTATACCTTCACAACACCACATCAATCACATCTCACAACTAAACCCACGAGATTTATGTATTTATTTATTCTTTCTTGAGCAGATTAGTCCCACCAGCCTAGTGGACTCATTTTAAGGGAGACTAAATGTGTTATTTATACTAACAGATGACATTTAGTCAGGGATTGGAGAACTTCCCTACTTGTTATTGTTGTGAATGGGACCATTTTGGAGGAGCACTTTCTGCCTCTGTTTTGGGTGTAGAGGCAGCCCAGAGAAACAGGGAGGCAGATGGAGAGAGAAGGAGATGAGAGAGTGGTGAAAATAATTAAGGGGAATGCAACTATCAAGACCAGAGAATGTATGCATGATTATTAGGAAATGATTCAAAGAAAACGATGTGATGAAAATGAGTCATTAAATGATGGCTGTATAATTGCAACCCTTCAGTCAGTAAGTAGCATTGCAGGATGATTTACCTGAAGAAATGGTGGTGCAGTGTGCCAGAAAATGAATGAGATGTTTCTGGGGAGGGGGGGTGGGTCATTATGGAGAAAATACAAAAGGAGGATACAGAGACAATCCTGAAGAATAGTGGTGAGATGGAAGAGAAAACATACGCAGAGAAAGTAAAAGAAGGCAAAAGTGGAATAGCAGAAAAGAAAGAGAAGAAAACGAAAAACAGAAATACATGGTAAGGATTAAAAGTAAAGAAGACAAATAAATGCTCCTTTGGATGTAAAAGCACATTAAGTAAGAGCATTTATTTATATTAACAGAGAAACCTTGTGACATTATATTTGAGACTGTTTTTTCAATAGAAAATTTTCTTGGACAATATGAAAATAGAAAAACTGTACCTCATGGGATCTTTAAGTGATAAAAGCATTTACAAAGGAAACTAAAAAGAAAGTTCATGCACAATTTCAACAGAGGTAAACAGAAAGACTTTTATAGGATATTTGAAAGCCTTATGTAAAGAAGTGCAGGACATTTCAAAAGTGTATGACAAAAGGGGCTTATGGACTGGAGGCTGGGACTGTAATATTGTGTTATAAATAGAAAGAGAAACAAATTCTACATATACTTAGCATGATAAATTTGGAGGGGAATAGGGGTGCTGTAAAATACTGGGGACAACCTAGAACATTTTATTGTGGAAAATGACATTTGATAAGTAACTGTGACAAAAGAAAATATTATATTTGTGGGGAATTGGGATATGATACAAAAAATGTGAATTGAAATGTTCTAAAGGTAACAAAATTGAACATTTATGGATGGCTTACAAAAATGAAAATAAGAGTAAAGAAAATAAAACAAAATAGAATTAGATGAATAAAGAAAATAAATGTTAGAAGTAGTACAAATAGAAGAAAAAAAGATGAGAAAAAATAAAGAGGATATAGAAGAATGTTCTGAAATTAGTAATGAAGAAGGTGTAAACCTGGAGGTAGTAAAAGGGAAAAAGAATTCTATTGATAAAATGGTAAAAAAAAAGAAAATTTAAAAGGATAAGTATAAAAGAAAAAAGAACAGAAACAGATGACAAAGAATATATATACAGCTAAAGATTGGAGCTTGGTATAATGGTTAAGGTATTTGACTCATAAATACAAGATGCAGTGTTTGGTTTTCACCTTTGGAAAGGACATTGGTTAAGGTTAGATTAGTCAATAGCTAGCCTAGTAATTAGTTATGAATTTCTTAAACCATGAATCTAAAGGAAAACAAAAAGTGTAGAGTGTTTTCTGTAAATGTAAATAGTATTACAAACATAGAAAATCGAATAGGAGTTTTGGAGTGGTGTAATACATGTGATGTAGATGTCATTGTATTATAAGGCACAAGACTTTTAACAAATGAAGAAAGATTAGAAACAGGGAAACTATGGGGAGGAAAGATAATCTGGAACTTGGGAAATGAGAGATGTTCTGGAATAGTCATATTCTATAGAAATATGGCAAAGATATTAGATGTAACCTTAGCAAAAATGAGAAGGTTAACTGTTGTAAATTTAAAAAGGAAAGAATAAGTACATAGAATTATAACGTTATATGCTTATACTGACTGTAAGGAAAGGGAAAGCTTATTTCACTGGATTTTAGACTATATAGTGATAAATATGGATACTACAATAACAGAAGACTGTGATTTAAGAGGTAAGCATAAAAGGAAAGGGAATGATATAAGAAAAATGATAGAAGCTACAAAATATGGCAAGTTAAAACTTTGGGACAAAAATTCACCAACTTACAAAAGTGGTATATGTAGAACTGAAATAGATGACTTTATAATATCAGAATGTTTAGTCAGAGTAGAGGGGGGGTAGTTGAAATGGGATTTTCTGATCATCTTGCAATATGACTAGAGATAAAGGAAAACAAGGAATATATAAAATATGCAAATGAATAAAAAAGGATAAATGACAAAGCATGGAATGAAGAAGGAAAGAGATTAGTAATACAATTATGAAAAGACCACATTACTATGAGAATGTTTTATAAAACTTGGTCTGAATTGTGGATGATATTTAAGGAAAAATATAAAAAATGGATTTTACAGTGGCAATATGATGCGAGAAAAGTAGAAAAAGAAAAATATAAAAGAACATATAATGATGCATTGGAAAATTTAGAACATAATAATAGAAAGTACTTTGACAAAAAAAAAAAGAATTACATGAAAGAAATCAAGAAAAATACAAAATCCAATCAAAACAAGTGAGATGAGATGAAACCTGGTTTCTTTCATGAAACAGAGAACTTTTAATTACAAAAAAAAAAAAACAAGTGCCTTCACAGCAACAAATACTGTTCTTCAGATGTATAAAGACAGCATCTAATAAACCAATTTATATGCTCTCAAGTCACATACACAAATTAATTGAACTTTTAAAGAAATAGCAGTAGTAACATTCATACAAAAAATATACATCACTATTTATGTTTAATGACTATCTAATGGTTGTATATAAAATTAAATAAAACTAAAAAAAACTAAAAAATGTGTAGACACATATAAAAAACATTATAAACACTGTGTAATCCAATATTTATCTAAAAAGTGGGCATGCCTTAAGCAAGGGTTTAATGGGTACCTTATCACTTAGTCCATAGGTAGGTACTAGGCTATTGGCCTAAGGGCCTACATAAGCCTAGCCAGCAAGGTAACATAGCTTACGCCACCCAAGAAATTTATTTTCCTGTGCCACTGTCCAGCAGAGACAAAGAAGTGATCCCCGGGGTGTATTTCCTATTTCCCATCCACTCATCAAAATTTTTCTTGAAGAGTGCTAATGAAGAACTTTGCTTGACATAGATGGGTAGCTTGTTCCAGAGTATAGGAAGTCTCTGGGACAGGAATCTATCCCTCCAGCATGTCCTGTTTATTGTGGTGACAAGGTTTAGGTCCCTAGAGCATGTAGCTTGTGTAGCTTGGAGGGATTGGGATTTCTTTAGGTGTAGCATGTCCAACAGCTCTGGGTTTGACATAGCTTTATATGTTAGGCAGAGATCACCTCAGAGTAGGCAATATGCTATGGAGTAAAGCTGGAGTTTTTTGAGGGGGTCAGTGTAGGGCATTTGTTTGTGGCCAGTAATCCTCGTTGTGAGGTACTTCTGTGGCCTTTCCAGCTGCTGCAGATGTCTTGTGAGGTACATTCCAAAAGGGGTGTTATACTCAATAATGGGTCTAATGAGTGATGAGTAGAGGGGAACAATGACCTTTTTTTTCCTGGATGAGAACCCTTTTATGAAGGAGGTGTGCCACGAAGAAGGACATCCAGACTACTGTGGTGATGTGACTATCAAAGGAGAGACTACTGTCCGCCTGGGTCCCAAGGTCTCTTATCATGCATTCAGTGTTAAGTAGATTGCTGCCTATGTGGTAGTTCATGGGTACAGAGTTTTTACCAAAGGAGATGACACTGCACTTTTTGGCATTGAGCTTGAGGCCATGGCTCTGACAACAGGCATCTGTCTCAGTGAGGCCCTTCTGTAGGATGTCCACATCATTTGGGGACTTGACTATGGCTCCTAGTTTCTAGTCATCTGCAAACATCATCAGCCAGCGGCCTTCTTGCTAGCTTGTACTTCAGAGAAGTAGATACCAAACAGGAGAGGTCCCAGGACAGAACCCTGTGGCACTCCACTTGTCACTGCCTTGAGGTCAGATTTGGAGTCTGCAACTTTTACAGTGTGGGCTCTGTCAGTGAGCCAGTTGGCAACCCATCTTGTGACTTAGGGATTTATACCTAGTTTAGTGAGTTTAGCTATAATTCCAGAATGGGGGATGGTGTTGAAAGCCTTGGCGAGGTCAAGATAGGCTGTGTGAACCACCTTACCCTCATCCACGGCTTTGGTGACTGCCTCAAAGAAGTTGATCAGGATCAGGAGGCATGATCTGCCTTTCACAAACTTGAACTGGGTGGGATCCAGAGTTTGGAGGTTACCAATGTCTTTGTTTATGAGTTCCTTGATGATACGTTCCATGGCTTTGCAGACCAAGCTCATCAGGGTAATAGGTCGATAGTTCTTGGGATCAGTGGTGGCTCCCCCTTTGTGGAGTGGGATAACTGTTGCTGTGCATTATTCAGTGGGCAGAAAGCCTGATGTGAGGCTATTATTAATCATGGTGCTTAAGTGGGGAGCCAGTTCGTTTTGAAGTTCGTGTAAAATGCAGCCTGGGATGTTGTCCGGTCAAATGGATGCTGTGCTTTTGGCTTTAGAGAGTGCAGCTTTTACGTGCGTAGTTGTGATTACAGGGACTCTGCATTCTTCCTGTATAGATATGGGCCCTTTAGGGGGTGAGTGGGGGGTAAAGTTACCACTGAACCAATCTGCCAGGATGTTGGCAATATCAGTTGGTTCTGTAATTTTAGTCCTGAGCCATAATCAGCTCTTAGCCTAGCAATCTGTTTGATTTTCAGACATTTTGTAGCATTCCTTATATCTTCTTTCCTTTGATTTAACTTCCACTTTTCCTATAACTAAAAATGCTAAACTATATTCAGTAGAGGTCTCTTTTACATGTCTGGATAATGTGTTATTATGCGAACCATTCCTAATGCTGCATAAATGTTCTCTTATACGATCCCTCAATAGCCTATCTGTTTCACTTACATAAAATTTGTTACATGCAATACAGTGTGCTGAATATGCTACATGGGTAGTACTACACATGGCAAAAACATATTTTTTACCTTGATCAGGATGTGTAAATTCTCCAGAACTGTCTATATATTTACAATAATTGCAACAGTGACATGGTCTGGTAACTGCTCTACTATCTATCCTTTCATTACTGAAAGATTTACCATTAATAAGCTTCTTTGGGTAACATATCATCTGTTTCAGAGACTTATTTTCCTTTTATATAAAACTAGGATATTCACCAACTATATCCCTTAACCCTAAATTTGTTACCTTCATGTTTTAAAGATCTCTGCACATGGTAATACACATCCAGCCCTTTTGAGTGAGTGGCAAAAGTTAAATCTTTGATTGAGCTTTAATTATATTAAACTCTTGATTGACTATGCGCTAAATGAAAAACGGGAGATTATTATGCAGATAGAACACAATGTTGCTGAAACAAATCGACAGTTTCTAGTTGATATGGCAGATAAACTGCTTCACACTGTATTGAATGCAATATCTTTATATGAGCAGAAGCTGCTACTTATAAAAATTAAAAAGTTAACCAGAGACAGGAATGATTTTAAAAATGGCCATGTCTTTGCTAGGCCGAGGGGCAACGCTTCTACCAATGTGATTGCTGAAAATGAGGTATCACCTATGGTTACTAAGTAACTAGTCACCACCCAGACATCAACAGCCATTGAAGCTCTTTTACTGACACAGAATGATGTCACGATTTCCCCGGATGTAGCATCGAGCATTAGAGACTTGGCAGCAATGAAGAAAATGGTCATTGTTACAGCAGAAGTACACAGTGAGGCTGAGAAGATGAATTCATGTGTTTTGAGTCAACAGAAGGACGGTGAACTAAATTTTCCATTGCCAATAAAACAACAAGTTACAGGGAGATGGCTGAGATCCATGAGCAAAATGCAGAACAAAAGGAAATCAGTTTAAGGCTCTTTATATGCTCCAAGCATCAAAAGGTACTGGAAAATGACTTAATTTATAATTTATCCAGTAAAGTTCTAAGTAAAGAGGAACTAAAGCTCCTATAAAGGGCATTTCTTTTGTACCATTGCAAAAAACTGATATTACAAAGGTTATATTTGATTTAAAACTTTTACTAGGAATGTAGTATTGAAATATGTATTTAATGATTCTGAGAATTTGTCTAATTATAACAGCAATGTGGTCAGGAAGCCTGGTCTGTTTGTACCAACTTTACATCTGCTCACTGAAGCATTTGAAAAGATGCATTTGGAAGACATGTACAGGATGGTGCAGTGTGCAGCGGCAGTGTTGTCACCTCACAGAAAGAGGTTCTCCAGGTCGATTCTTGTCTGTGGCATCTTCTGTGTGGAGTCTGCATGTTCTCCCTGTTTTCTTGTGGGTTTCCTCCCATGTTACAAAGACATACAACTGAAGTGTTTCTCCCCAGGCCTCTGCTGAAAATTGGCTTTGCTCCAAGTTGGACTTTCCCAGTAAACAAATGTTAAATAAATAAAATTATTGTAAATAGTAAATGCTTTTGTAACATCACTGCCAATGAAAGAACGGCTATGTATAATTTGGTGCATAACAATACCATTGTAATAAAACCTGCCAATAAAGGAGGTCTGGTAGTTGTTCTAGATTTTGACTGGTATGTTAATAGAATGAATGACATGTTAGCAGATGAACAGTATTACAAGCAAATTACATTATTTGATGTTTGCAATAAGATACATACAGTAAATAATAGAATTGGGCACTTGTTATCAGAAAATGTAGTCGATAAGGGTTTACATGACTATTTACTTATAGATAAGCCCATGATATCATTTATACAAGGTCTACCTAAATTACATAAGGACCCTATGAATCCACCACTGAGACCCATAGTCTCTGGACAGAAATGGAGTTCTGAGGCCATGTCAGTATATATTGAAAATAACTTATGACCCATTATTAGCTCTAGTGGCCATATTTTACAGGACTCAAGACAATTCTTGATGGATTTTTATGGCTTCACACAAGCTTCTTTTAAGGTGAAGAATGTTTTTTTTTTTTGGTTACATTAGATGCAAATTCACTACTTACAGTCATTCCTAATGTTACTGGCTTAGAATGGATGAGGCTATTTTTATCTAGTGAGAAGGAATTTAGTGTGAGTAAAATAGAGTTATTATATGATTTGTTAGAACTGATTTTATATATCAGTATATTCTTTGATGGAAAATATTACATACAGAGGGATGGCATAGTTATGGGCACATCTTGTACCAATAGCTAAGCCAACCTCATCATGTTAATATGGAAGTTGGACCATTTCTTAACAGGTCTATATAGTACACAAGTCTTGTTCTATAGGAGATTTGTAGATGATCGCTTTATGATTTAGAATGGGATGAAAGATGAGTTGCTGCAGTCCATTAGTTATATTAATAACAGTACTACAGTTCTTAAATTGACTGCTAATATTTCTAAAGAGGAGATTAGTTTTTGTGGATGTATTAATTAAGATTAAACAGGATGGGGTAATTGACAGCATGCTGTATAGGAAATCATGTTATAGGAACAACTGTTTACATCGCAGCAGTATGCATCCACATCATGTGTTTAACAATATTGCTCAAGGTCAAGGTTTAAGAGTATCAAGAGTGATTGCTGATGAAGAACATTTTGTTAGTGAAATAAATGATTTGGAAGATAACTTTGCAGCAAGGGGTTATAACAAATGTGAAGTACATAATACATTGTATCAAGTAGCTGAAAACAGGAAAGATAGAGGTAGGTCTTACTTTTCATCTAACCCCCTGATATTGTAATCTAGGCAGATTGATAATACCAAATGTAGGATACCAATTACACATTTCAGATGTTCAGGACTTCATTGTTGATATTATCAAAAAACATTGGCCCATCGTGACCACAAATTTTGGGTTAAGAGATATAGTTGGTGAATATCCTAGTTTTACATACAAGAAAAAAAGTCTCTGAAACAGATGCTATGTTACGCAAAGAAGATTATTAATGGTAAATCTTTCAGTAATGGCAGGATAGCTAGTAGAGTAATAACCAGACCATGTCACTGTTGTAATTATTGTAAATATATAGACAGTTCTGGAGACTTTATAAATCCTGATCAAGGTAAAACATATGTTTTAGTGATTTTGCCATGTGTAGTACTATCAATATAGTATATTTAGCACACTGTATTGCATGTAACAAATTCTATGTAGGTAAAATGGATAGGCTATTGAGGGATTGCATAAGAGATCATTTATACAGCATTACGAATGGCTCAGTTAATAATGTCTTATCCAAACATGTAAAAGAGACGTCTACTGCACATAGTTTTAAATTTTTAGTTATAGGAAAAGTGGAAGTTAATCAAAGGAAAGGAGATATAAGGAATGCTACATTATGTCTGGAAAGCAAATGGATTGTTAGGCTGAGTTGATTATGGCTCAGGACTAAATGATAAGGTACCCATTAAAACCTTGCTTAAGGCATGTCCACTTTTTTGACAAATATTGGATTATACAGTATTTAGAATGGTTTTTATATGTGTATACACATTTTTAGTTTTTTTAGTTTTATTTAATTTTATATACAACTATTAGATAGTTATTAAACATAAATAGTGATGTATATTTTTGTATGAATGTTATTAATGCTATTTCTTTAAAAGTTCAATTAATTAATTTGTGCATGTGACTTGAGAGTATATAAATTAGTTTATTAAATGCTGCCTGTATACATCTGAAGAAGCAGTATTTGTTGCTGTGAAAGCACTTATGTGTTTTTGCAATTAAAAGTGCTCTATTTTATGAAAGAAGCCAGGTTTCCTCTCATATCACTTGTTTTGATTGGATTTTATTATGTTTTTTTGTTTGGTGCGACATTTATCCAGCAAGTACAGGTCTATATTTTTATTTTCAAAAATACAAAAATGTTATATAAGCAAAGATTATTTTTAAAAGGAAAAAGATAAGTATCAAGTTACTGAAGCAGATTACTAAAAGAAGATTTTAATTTAATAAGAGAAATAAAAAAATATAAAACAAGAAATAGAAAGAACTTAGGAAATATTATGAATAGTGTAGTACAATATGTACAAGAAATGTTTAAAGGAAAAAAAAGAAGGTAGTGATAAAAACATGGAAAGTAAAAAAGCTAGCATAAAAAAGAATAAAGAGTTGAAAAAGGAGGTTGCTTTATGTGAGGTAGATAAAGTATTAGGACAACTAAATATAGATTCAGCTATGGGCTCAGATGGAATAGGGTATGAAATACATAAAGAATTATGGGATTGGCAAAAAAACATATTTTTTAATGATTTTGAATGAATGGTTAAATGAATGTTTTGTGTCTAAAGAATTATGTAGTGGAATAATTAAAATTCATATAGAAGAAGGAAGGCATAAGGTAATTAAAAATGAAGAGCAATAGTATTGAATAATAATGATGATAAGATCATTATAAAATAATACAAAAGGGATTTTAAACTCATTGGAAAATATTATGGAAGATAGCATTATTGTATACAGGGGAAGGGTTGTCAAGAATTATTAATGATAGAGAAATTGTGGATGATATTATGAACAGAAAAGAAGAAGCAAAAATCATGACAGGAGACCTTAATAAATGTTAGGAAATTATTATGTTAATGTATTGTAATAATAAATTAAAATAAAAAATACTTGTAAAAGGCTGGTTAAGCCAAGAGATGCATATGAAGAGTGGTGTATGATAGGGATGTCCAATGAGTTGTATACTCTTTGTATTAGTTATGAATGTGATAGTATGTGAAATAAACTACAAAATGAAGGAGGTGGGCATATAACACCTGAAGAGTTAAGAATTCCAGTTCTGTTAACATATGCAGATGACATTATAATAATTGCAATAAACAAAATTTGGATAAAACAATTAATTTTCACTAATGAATGTCTAGAAATGATAGGGATTGCTTTAAAAAAAGAGAAAAGTAAAGGTTTAGGTGATGTAATAAAGACTGTGGATATATATTTTGCAATGAATGAAATTTCTGTGTTAGATATAAAATTTGGGAATAAAGATGTAAGTAGAATTCAGTGGAAAAAAACAATAGAACAATAAAATAAACATGTCCCCCCCGGATTTACTAATCTTCTATGTAAGACTAGATTAGTCTTGCACAGAAGCACCAGTGTAAGAGTATGATGGCAGCACACCATGCATATTAATGAGGGCATGCTGCCTCAACTCTAAAGCTTACACAGATCGTGGACAAGTTTAGGGGGCATGTCGGACTGCCGAGCAGTCCAAATATCCATGCCCCTGCAATGAAGAAATGCCGCAACTACCATTTAAATGAGCGAGTCCACTCACATGTGTACAATGTAACACTACACTCCCCCATATGTTAAACAACTTACAGAATAAAAAATAAAAATATTTTTTTTCTTCCGATATAGCTGCCCATAGTTGCGCAGGTTTGCCCGGGTTTACCCATTGCTTAGCTACAGTTACAGCAGCTGAGACACCAGAAGAGGATAATAAGAAGAATATATGCAAATTAAACAACATAGCAATAGCGTAGTGGGTAGAGCCTTCGCACATAGAGGAGGCATTCCCGGTTCGAGTACCACTATTGCACGTTCCATTTTCTGTGGGAAATCTGTATACAAAAACATTTCCTGACATTTTTTTATGCATAAGTTTTGTAAAAAGCATTGAAATGTTAAATGTAGTAGTGCATGAATTATATATATGAAGGTGAAATGTTTATGCATTCTGAGGCATGAGTACCCTATTTTAAGCAATATAAAGCACTGCTAAGCACATTTTACCAGTATTGAGCATATTTAAACGCATCTGCACATAGCTGCGCACCGCTCTAACCAGCACAACATTTTTGCATGTAGCTACGCACCACGCTAACAAGCGCAACGTCGGGCAATGTAAGGCAAAGTCGGGCAAAGTCGAGTAAAGTCAGTTAAACATGCTCACACCTGCTTTACTGTTCCTTAACCAGTCAGGTCTGCCCAGCAGGAAAATAAAAAGCAGTGACAGGGCTCAAACTCAAGATACTGTGCACTATAGTCATAGTACTTAACCACTAAGCCATGATAGCATTTCACAAACATGCACTTTCAACAGACATATATCTATCAAAGGGATTTTAAACATTGTTAACATTAGCTAAGCAGGCGTGCCCACAGCTGAGCTTTTCCAAAACTGGACAATCACAAACAAGTGTGGGAAATGAGGCATATGTAGGCTCCACAGGTGGGAATACTTGCTATAACTGGTTGTAGCTTCCTTCTGCAGTCAGCATGGCTGATGTAGGTGAAGACACTCAATTTACAGCGCAATGCTGGGGCATCCAGGAGTCCAAAATTATGGTTTGGCTCATTGTCCAAAAACATGAGGAAAGACTCCTGCAGGGCCAGTACTAGGGTACCCAATATAAAATGGAGGCCTGGAACAGTCTTGCCCATGATCTCACCAGTGCCACTGGTATTTCTCAGACTGGTGAGCAGGTCAGGCACCATTATTCTGACCTGAAGCGGCATAGGGGGGATGAACTGGACTGGTGGATCCAGGAATCCCATACGATGCCTAATGCCCCAGTACTGTGTAAGTAGCCATTGTATTAAGTAGTTAAGAATTGCCATGCTTGTCTATACTATGGATAGGTATGTCTCAATATCACTGCATTTTCCTCACAGCTGCTGGTGACCGGGCTATGAACCTGCAAGCCCATGAAGATAGGCTGCAAAGGCTGCTTCATGAGGCAGGTTAGTAATTATTCTACATGTACTGTTATATAAAATAAATGAGAGAGCCTTCAAAAAGTCTTTTAACCCAATAAATAAAGGTGTAATAATCCTTTAATAAATGTATGATTCATGGGGTGTGTCTGTGTCATTTTCTTTGATATGTTGTTGTACTGTTGCATTCTACAAATAGTAATATTGTATTAAGCAGTGTCAACCCACACTTGGGTAGGCCCATATAACGTGAATGAAGGGAGTGCCAGTAGCTTGTATGCATATGTACAGCCCTCAACTGTTGGTTCATGCCCAGTATATACAGGTTAATCTGGCACATGAATAGCTTGGTATTGTGTTCCCCAGAAATGTCAGTGTGCTGCCAGAAATGTAGGGAGCTGTCAACATATAATTAATACTTTCACCTGAACATATATAGATAATTATATGAAAGTAGAGCTGTCAGTGTACCATCATAGCAGTAGTGTGTGTGAGCAATTCTCATAATATGTTGTAGTAACATCTGCATTTTGGACAGTTTGTATGTAAGATACAACTCATGTATATAATGATCTAGCAAAATCCAATTGCACAATATAAGGACATTGGGTAGTGTAATAATACATGTAGGGGACATATAACTGCAGTTAATAGAAATGTAGTTAAAACTAGAAGGATATATAAGTTGTTAATTAAGCTATCTTTTTCCTACTGTATGTGCATAAAAAATGCAATTCCTCACCTCAATCGGTATGTCTAATCTCAAAACATTTGTTGGGACATATGTCCTATTGGTTTATAAATATTTGCATTTCTTTCTATGCATGTGCCCTGTTAAAATACCACAATATTGGTGGCCTGTTACCATCAATTAAGCCTGCATGCTGTTGCAATGTCCACTATTGTTCTATATATGCATGTGTTATGCTTGCTTTTCAACTGTTGAAAATCTGGTGTGTTGGTTTAATGGGAATACTTCTGCATGCTGTTATAACTAATTGGGAATGCTGTTGACTGTTACTAACCCATATCTTTATTAAACTCTCCAAAACATAATTTGTATGGGAAGACCAGTCCTAGTGGACCCACCTGTCCCACCTCAGCTGGCCATGGCACCTGGCACCAGCAGATCCGGTGCGCAGCCTGGGATCTCCTCCTCCTTTAGCCCTGTGCCACCTTCGGGTGTAAGCGCTGCAGGGGATGGGGCTCGCCCCCCCCTATGCAAGTGTGGGTGGAGAGGCACTTATCACCCTTCGTATGGCCCGGGCTGTGGTGCGTAGAAAGACTGAACGTTCTTTTGCAGAACCTCTACACCAGCTTGAGGCCCAAGTGACGCAATTCCCGGGTCAGCCTGCACCTCCTACACAGCCCCCAGCGCAGCCACCTTCTGGGCCGTGAAGGTGCAGTGGTGACTGCCCATGGGTGGGGCCCTGAGTCCCACTGTTTCCATCTGGGGGCTCATGGGCTTGCGATTTCCAAACATTCCTCCCTGTCAAAGGTGTTCATCCACCACATGTGTCATATACCACCCCTGTATGCGTCTTGTTTGTCTTGTCTGTTTACCTCCCCAACCTACATCCCCAAATATACCTACTTCCCCTACCCCATATTCCACTCTCACCTGAAAAAAAAGGCAATCTACTCCCAAAAACAAATTATGCCCCATACATAGCTGCCCATTTTGCACACATGTCCACTGGACACATGAAATGTTATTTAATTGGCATTACAACATACTTTGTTGTCCTCACCCCTCTCTCAGGGGTTGAAGGGTTCATATCTACCTCCAAATTTATTGCATATCCACAGCTGTTGCTGTTGAAGAAATGGGCAGCTATGGACCTTCCCTACACCCATCCTGCACATCCCGAGCTATTTTCCATACTGTCTTTCCCTCTTTGTGCCCCTTTTTCCCCACTTTCCTATCTCCCCATTTTTCTTTTCTTTCAGAGAAATTAGCACGGGGGTGAGTGGGGGTAAGCAACATTAAGCAGTAGTGAGCGGGTTTGCGCGGGTTTGCACTTGTTTGCGCTTGGCTATGCAATTTTCACCCGTGGCAGCGCTGCACAAATGAGAGCAAACACGCGCACACACACTCACATGCTGTGTGCATATTTGCAAGGAGTTTCCTATCTTTTAACAGTGTGCACCTTGAGTGTGAGGTTTTCAAATAGGACAACTGTAGACATGTCTCATTGTAATCCTGAGCAACTCAGGGCAAACACGAGCCACTGTGCTCCAATTAGCTTACAGCCTGACACATCCCCTCATTTTGTCACCTATATTCTAGCCTTACACCCACCTACTCCTAATCTTACACTCTTGGGACATGCCTCACATGCTGGGAAAAATTGGGATTCACTATCCTTATCCTCATTTGCATAGGATTGCCTAGTAATGCATGGTTACATCTCTCAAACTGAGCTTCCCCCCTTAGCAACCACTAGTCAGTAGCCATGTTGTCTTCAGCCTGCCATTCACCTGCATGGCAGAATAAGCTTTCTAGTGAAAATGCCTATTTTTGGCTTTTTTTTTATTATTTTCTTGTTTTTTAAAGCACCGCACGTTTGCGCGGTGCTGCTCTACACCTAAACATCGGAGATCGGGGGAAAAAAGTTAATTTTTTTATGTTTTTAAACATTTTGCAATGCCAATGGCCTTATATTTGGCCATTGGCATGCTTCCTCAACTGTATGCATCCTTTACTTGGAGTTGTCATACCTCCGTTTCGTTATTTGCAGAAATGTACTCTGTTACCAACGGAGTACATTTCTGAGGGTAACACTAATCTTCCACGGATAGGTTAGTGTTTGCTGGATCGCAAATTTACCTCATTTGCATGGCTTTCACCAGCAAATGATGTAATTTGCACACCATGATGCTGTCCATGCAAGACTAGCTTTAGCAGCTCTCGTGCACACCCCTGCCAGCTGTTCCTGGATCGCACGGCAGACATATTGCCGGCGTGAGCTCCTACACTCCTCTTGCACTCCATGCAAGCTTCTGTGAATCTGAGGGGTCATTTCTGAAGAACATATAAATTATCATTTAGAAAAAAAGGCTTATTTGACAAATTCATTACTGATGGAAAAATATCATACTTAGCAAGTCCATTTATATTACCAACAGTATTTGAAAAGGAATCATTGCAGATAATTGTTTTCATTTACATAGGGTTCTAGGTTAAACCCAATAAAAATAAGAGTTTTGTATGTAAATAAAGAAGAAGGAGGTTTAGGATTAATTAACTTGGTATACACTGCTTCATTAAATTTGTACAAAGTGTTAAAGTGGATAAATGAAAATGATGAGAGATCAATAGTAAAACTGTATAAATATAAGCATGATCAGTCTTGGGGTATGATAAAAATGAGAAAAAGAGAAAAAGAGTGTATAAATGAAGAAATACAATGTTACGAAGAAAATATATTTTTGTGGGAAAAAATGATGATATAGAAAACAGAAACGTATGGTATAAGAATCTAATGATAACACATTACTACGTAAAAGCATGGGAAAAATCTAACAGATGAAAAAATTAAAGCTATAAAAATAAGAAAATGGTGTAATCAGAAGTAGAATGTCAAGATTTTTTGTGGAGACTGGTAAGAAATAAATTTCTAGTAAAAGTAAATATACCATATAAAAAGAAAAGTGATAGAATATGTTTACATTGTGAAGAGGAAGAAACTAAAGAACATGTGTTTTTGAAACATAAAATTGTAAAAAAAGTTATGAGGAAATTATGTAAAGAAGATTTTTTGAAGGTGTGATGTTATGAGGTAGTGCCATTTGTGCCAGAGAGAGTAAGACTTTACATGATGACATATGTCAGCATAGCTAGCTGTAGTTTTATAAAGAATTTTATGTTATTTCACTATCACACTGATTTGTACAGATGTTAAAAATGTATTTGCAAAGTTACATACGTTAAAAATGCATCAACAGTAGGTCCTTCTGGACAGAAAGAATGTATGCATGTATATTAGGTTGTATTGTTGTAACTGATCAAATGTGTATGTTTATCAGAGAACCATGGAAGAGTGGAATGTTGTAAATTGCCTTATAGATTTGAGATGCTGCCACAGATCTTAGTAAAGTTTTGTGTGTGCATTGTACCAGAGTCTGGTGACCATAGGTGTTGTCATCCTCTAACCAGCATCTGGTTTCTTTGGAACTCTCGCAGCAGCATTTTTGGAACCTGTCAGGAAAGATTTCTGACAGGATATATATCACACACATCCACACAGACAGGGAGAGGCATCATTTGGCTTTTGCTGTGGTTAGATATCAGCACACATCAGCTTGCCTTGCTTTAGTAAGTAGTCAGGGAACAGTATTTTTTTAGTTAGTAAGGGATATTTAGTGAGAATAGTTTAGTATTGTTTTCTGTATCTGTAAGACATCCAACTGTATTATATTTTTTATATCTCTGTGGTTGAAACTCTGTTTATTGTGTTCAGTATTCTCCTGTTTTCTGTTTTATTATTTATCATTAAATATTTTAATACTTTTTATTATGGCTGGTCCTTTAGAGAATACTTTTAACATTTTGAGAGT
Source organism: Protopterus annectens (assembly GCF_019279795.1). NCBI lineage: Eukaryota > Metazoa > Chordata > Ceratodontiformes > Protopteridae > Protopterus > Protopterus annectens. The sequence continues at coordinate 1,500,374,423 of NC_056735.1, forward strand.
ACTTATACTTGTTTTAGTGACACTGTCACTGCTCTTGAAAGCCTTGCTGCTTTGGTCACACCCTATCATTTGTATTAAAATTAATTTTACAGAGTGTAATTGGGTACCCTTTGTAAGAGCCTTAGAGTAGCTGACTGATGGCAGCATGATTACCTCAGGGTTTGGGCAGAAAGAAGCACAGCTAGTGAAGCTGTGCCCACTTTTCCCAGGTATGTGTGTGCAAAATTCAAATATCCAAGTGTGTGTGTCAGCTACTGGGAACAGGGATATGGAGCTCCAAATTGGTCAGTATGGAGTTTTATGTGAGTCTAGAGAGCAAAAGAGAGTCAATTCCTAGGTCTGTAGCATGCTTCCTGTGTGCTCTTAAGAGAAATTGTGCTTGGTGCAGGGAGCTGCGTCTGAAAATACTGTGTGAATCCATCTTTGCTCTTACTGACCATCCCTCACTGGAGTCAGTGGTGAGGACTGAGTCTCCCTGATTGCTGGCTTGGAGTAGGAACTGGTCAAAGAAAGTTCCCTACCTTCCTAATACTACTAATTTCCAACCTTGCCAAAATCACCAATCTCAACATGCCCTTGCATTTTAAACTACTTTATCTACTCCTGCTATTTAACATCCTTCTTTTATACTATACCCTTACTTCCTACGAGTACTATACCCTCAGCAGATCTCCTAGCTTAGCTAAACACACTAGCTCTGTCCTTCCCCTACCTGAACAAACCTATATTAACCTCCTCTCATCCTGCCCTTACCTTCCCCCACACTATCACAGAGTACTCCATAACAAGTATCACACAGCTAGAAAGTTCTACCTAATACCCTCTAAAAACTCAAAAATATTTCCTCTCCCTCAAACACTCTTACTGTTACACAGGGACATTCACCCCAACCCTGGCCCAAATAATTCCCTCCTCCACACCCTCTCAAACCAAACTATTAACAATTTGAGTTCACCTTTCTCTTCTAACTCCCTTTCAATAGCACACCTAAACATTTGTAGCATTAACAATAAAATTACACAACTCCATGCTTTAATTGACCTCTACTCATTTGATATTCTCTGTCTTACTGAAACCTGGCTTAAACCAGGCACCAAAGACAACGAAATTACTCCCCCTGGCTATAGCATTTTAAGGCGGGATTGTCTAAACAAAAAGGGTGGTGGAGTTGCTTTACTCTATAAATCTGAACTACAGGTGTCCTCTATTGACTCCCTACCTCCCTCCCCTGCCAATGCTGAAATACTCTGCAGCAAATTCCAAGTAAATCTCCTGCATATCGCCCAAACCCACCTATCACCTTAACCTCTTTAATTTTCAACAAACAATAAACTCCCCAACTAGGATTCACAAATCTACCAATAAACAAGCCATCTTAGACTGGATATTGGTCAACAATAATCCCCTCTCATATAAAACTGGTATACTCCCTGACAATATCAGTGACCACCTTCTCACCTATATCACTAAACAAAAAAACAACAATCTCAATCAGGCCAGCTATCGTACTATACGTAAGAAAAAAAACTTTAACCTTCCTATTTTCCTCAATGAACTCAAACAATGTAACTGGTCAGCTCTAAAACACCTTCCACTGGAGGAAGCAGTTGCCCATTTCAACAACACATTCCTCCAAATTCTTGAGCATCATGCCCCCTCACGCTTAATTAGAACAGGATCCAAAGCTGCTCCTTGGCTTTCTAAAGAAACCAAGCAAACAATGCTATTAAGGAATAAACTATGGACAAAATGGAGAACTACTAAAAACCCAACTGACCATCAAAACTTCAAACACCTTAGAAATACCACAAAAAACTTACCCATCTTGATAAAAAGAATTATTACCTTCATTATCAAGAAAATCAAAATCATAACCCCAAAAAATTCTGGTCAGGAATCAATAAACTGCTCCATCCAGGAAATACCAAAACACCTACTCCAGCTAACTTAGCACAGACCCCACCCAACTTAATAGTCAATACATTCAACAACTTCTTCACTGAAACAGTCACCTCTCTTGCAAAGAACTTGACTCCCCACACTTCCCTTAAAAACACCTCCCCTCAAAATAACACCCCCACTCTAACATTCAGTACAGTCTCCACAACCTATATACAAAAGTTATTCTCAAAACTTAAACCATGCACTCCTTCAGTTGACCAACTACCAGCTGAATAACTGCAGCTAGCAGCAGCAGAACTAGTATACCCAGTCTCCATTTTAATTAACAGAACAATAACTGAATCTACTATCCCTTCCCTTTGGAAAGTCTCCCATATCATTCCTCTGCATAAAGGAGGAAACTGTAATGAACTTTCTAATTTCCGTCCTATAGCCTTATTATCACCACTATCTAAAATCATGGAGCGTTGTATACACCAACTTTTACATCATCTTTTATATAATAGCCTACTTTCAGACTCCCAACATGGCTTTAGACCTTTCCATAGCACTTCCACTGCTCTTCTCTCATTCACAGACACTATCAACAAAAATCGCAATAACAACCTATACTCTTCTGCTTTATTTCTTGACCTCTCTAAAGCTTTTGATATGGTCAACCATCAACTTTTGCTAGACACTTTTAAATCTCTCTCACTTGAACCTTCGGCATTGCACTGGTTTGACTCTTATCTGAAAGATAGACAACAAGCAGTCCTTTGGGACAGCCATCTCTCCTCTCAGCTCCCAATCACTATTGGTGTCCCACAAGGATCCATCTTAGGACCCCTTCTCTTCTCCATATTTATAAACAACCTGTCTATTTCACTCCCAACACCCTCATGTATTCAATATGCAGACGATTCAGCTCTAATCTGTTCTGCTGTATCTCCAGCTGAACTTCATTCTTCCACCCAAAAAGTCTTTACAGCAGCAGAAAAATGGTTCCAAGATATCTGTCTCCTCCTTAATCCCAAAAAAACTAAATTATTACTTTTCTCTCCAACCCTTAAATCTGCCCCTCTCTCCTTTTCTATTGTGTCTGACAATGGCACTATCATTACTCCTGATAGTTCCACTAAACTACTAGGTGTTACAATAGATAATCAACTAAACTTTGATTACCACATTGACCTAACTATCAAAACTATTAATAAAAAGATAGGTGCCCTCTATAGACTTAAGCCCTTTCTAACAGCAACTACCAGGGTGTCTTTAGCACAATCTCATCTTATCTCTACATTATTATATGCCTCCCCATCTTTTATAAACCTTTCAAAATCTAACCTTCAGAAACTTGCCACAGCCTACCACAGCATTACCAGGTTTGCCACAGGTTCCCCATTTCTCACCCATCATTGTGTTAATCTCAAAAAGCTTAACTGGCTTGAACTTCAAAATCTCATTCTCCTACATCAATTAGTTATTACCTATAAAATTCTCCATTACCCTTCTAATACACCTCTACCAAATAACCTTGTTGTCCCTTACAGGAATCTTACTTCCCTTCGCTCAGCTAACAAATTACTAGTGGCCACCCTCAAAACACACAATAAAGCTGGGGTCTCCTTGTTTACAAATACCATTAGCTCATACTGGAATAAACTTCCCATAGAACTGACCACTCTAGGCTCATCACAACTTTTCAAAAAACAACTAAGAAACTATTTTAAAACTCACTGGCTATGCCCTTGCTCGAATCCTGACTGACCTCAGCTTCCATCTCTCTTTTCACCTCTTTCCATTACTCTTCCACATGTCCCTATCACTACTATTACCCCTCCTCTGTAGCTCACCTACCATCCACTTGGATATTACTTTTCCTATAAATTCTACTTCTCTTTATATTACTGCAACCTATCATCTCACCTTGTATCTAAATCACCCAACTGATGAAATTGTTAATATTGTATAAAAGTTGAATAGAGTCTTGTGTGAGTTACTGCTTTATTTCTTCTTAATTGTACTATTCCTACTCTTGCAAAGATTTTGAAATAGAAATCCTCACTCTATGTTATAGTTTTGCTAAATTACTTTTGCACTGTTACTATGCTACTTGGGAATAGTTCTCTACATGCTTATAATTTCTATCTTATTGTGCTATTTTTAGTTAATTTTTATTATTATTATTAACTAGTACATAGTGGAGCTTTTCTCCTCGGGCCTCTGCTGAAAATGGACATGTATCCAGCCAGACTAGCCCGGTCAACAAATGTAAAATAAATAAAATAAATAAAATAAATAAAAAATAAAAGAAGTGGATAAAATAAACATAGATATGATTAAATATAGATATTATAAAAACAGAAGTAAATAATATGCTAAAATAATAGATAAAAATGTATTTTATGTTATACGGGTTATAGGGAATGAAAGAATAAATGGAATTATGTTTAATGGTAAATGGATTTTAGCTACAAGATTAAGTTAAAGCAGATGGTGAAACCGGAGTGTATGTCTACCAGGGATGACAATTTAGCATGATTGTAAAGGAAACTATGAATGTGTGTAAACAGATTTGTATTTTTATATAGGTTTACATATGAAAATATTTGTAAATAAGTGTTATTTGTATATATAAATAAAGGATCCATACTTTTTTCAATAGATGCCATAGGATATTTTACATTTACCTGAGCTATCACCAACTAAAGGTGATGAGACTTAGGTTTAATGTTTCATCCAAATGTTGGCAAACTCAGGAATGCAGTATTTCCTAATGCTGCACTGCTGAGTCAGTAATGTGAAAATTAATCCAATCACTAGGAGTAGAAATAGATCCCAGAACATTCTGATCATCCAGTACCAAAGGCTGCAAAGAAAAAATTGCCAACACATCCTAGAAACTCACTGTAAAATATCCCTGCCTCCACAACACAAGGCAGCACCTTCTCCTCCAATTACACTTTACTGCAGAACCACATAGCTCACCCAAGAGTCATCAGTAAAGCAGTCATAAACCCATAAGGCCTACTAAGTCAGCTTTCACAAAGGGAAATGTTTTAGTCATAAGTGACTCTGCAGATATGCATACAGGTTCCACACTCACCAGACTGGAGAAGGACAGGGTGACTGTAAGCTGCTTGTCTGGCACCATAATCTGTGATGTTGCAATGGCCCTAAGGTTCCTTAAGCTAGGACAAATATGACTAAGACATAATGTGGCCCATATGGAAGTGAATGACCTCAGGTTCTCCATTCAGAGAGACATGCAGAGATACATGATGGAACTTAATATGCATGTATTAGAGTCAGGAAAGACAGTGGTCTTTGAGTAGTATGTATCCATCACAAAAAATGATGCCTAGATACAAAGACAAGGTAACTGGATTAAACAAGTGGCTAAGCAGTTGGTGTCATTCTAAGGGGTCCCAGTATGTGTCAGCCTGGGATAGTATGGCAGATAAGGCTTCCTGCTTCACCAGGGATGGGTTACACTTGTTATACCAGAGCTACTGCATACAGCCTTTTTTAAGCAGAGCGTCCCCTACTAAACATTCCAACAAAGAAAACTCAAACTTAAATTTGGACAATGTGAAGGCAGCACTATTCGATGATAGGACTCTAAAGAGAAAGATGCAAGAACTAGAGGTCTTGGCAGGGCCGGCCTGTGGCAAACTGGTGCCCTAGGCAAAAGGTCTCCACAGCGCAGCCCCCCACACCACCCAGTGCCCCATCATCATCTATCTACACCATCCAGATTACTGGAACAGTGCCCCTGCTAGAGCGGTACCATAGGCGACCGCCTAGTTGACCTATGCCTAAGGCTGGCTATGGATCTTAGGCAACTAGAACACTTTCATATCTGTGTACTTACTAAGGCATGGTTTCAGTGAAATGATGGCACTCCCTTTATACCAGGGTTTAGAGCCTATCTTACCTTCAGATACTTGAGTAACTGCAGGGGCTCTCTATATTTGTTAGAAACATCATTACCTCATATCTTATTATCCATCATCATACCTCTTAACTGTCCAGATTTTCACAGAATGTCCAGATTTTTGCCTCAAATTTTTGGTCTGTCCCTCATAAAATTTGCAAGTTTCTGGCAAATCACTGAGGATTGAAGTGACTAAATAATACTGAATAATGACAGACATTTGAGTTCCAGGCTTCACTTTCTTTAGAAAATACACAAAACTACAACACCTGTTATTCTAGTGTTCTAAGTTTATAGGACCAATATTTAAAATCTGTACCTAATTTTTGGCCTTTGTCCCCCATTATTTCTGGCTTTGTCCAGATTTCTTGCACTGAGAGGTTGAGAGGTATGCCCACCACTCTAACTTGCAGCTCTTGGAGATGCAAATCACCTTTAACAAATCAAACTGTGACTTCATTACTTGCTATAGATCCCATCATTGTCATCCATAGGTCATAGAACTTACTCAAACATTCTTGAGGCATTAAATAGCAATAATATAAGCATTGATTACCACACTTACATCTAAAATAGTTATACTCATCATTTTCTAGACTTCATTAATACAGATTCACTGCTTGAAATCCCTGTCTGGTTCTTTCCAACTTTGCCCTTGTTTGTACTCCATCCCAAATTTCCTCATCCCTGGTTAAATGTTACCACAAATTAGTCATTTTCTCTGTCAGGTCTAGTGGTGCCATCCCACTACAAAACAAGGCCATCTTTAGGGACCTCTCCAAGGCAAATGTATTTCAGCTTGTAAATGACTTGTGCAAACTTCCCCATCAATCCCTTTCAACTGGACCCAACCAAGAGGGATGCCACATTCACTTCTGACTTTTGCCCGCACCTGAACAGTTCCACAGGAATGCCAGTATCCATCCACCTTAAATATAATGGTAAATACAAGAATAAATGTCTCTGATGGAGCTCCTTTATTAATAACCTGTACAACAAAAGAGGGAAAATAATGAAACATTTAAAGGAACTACCCATTAACTACCTCAAGACTACATTGAAGCATGCCAGCAAAGAACATAAAAACATTATTAGAAAATGCAAAGCAGAGCATGAACTTAAGATCTCTACAGATTTCAAAGAAAACTACAAATCTTTCTTCAGTTATGTTAGAATATCAGGAATAATATCCTGCAATGAGCTCATCCATAATAGTATCACTCATTCTGACCCCAAGAATATAGCTAATATATTTGCAGACTAAGTAATGCTAACCTTACCCATACTATCTACATTGCTGCCCCCACTATCCCTGAGAATTTAGTTTCCATTGAAATCATCCTGTAGCAAGTCTTAGAATCATAGGAAAACTCATTTATGCAGATACAGGCAACTTAACTAATTTAGATCCCAATCAGTTTTGTTTTGTGAAGGGTAAGTCCTGTCCTCTGAACCTAGCAAGTTTCTTTGAAAAGTTACAGGGGGTATGGACAGTGGTTACTCTGTGTACACTGCTTATCTAGGCCCGGCCAAGGCTTTTCATAGGTTCATAGGTTCATAGGTTCATACTAGGCTATCTGCCCTGGGGCATTTATAAGCCTAGCCAGAGTGTGTATGGCTTTCGCCACCCATTTTAAATTAATTTTGCTATGCCCTTTTTCGAGGTTAGTATACTGCGCTTCTGTCTAACAGTGACACAGAAGTGATACCCGGGGTAAACCTACGATCTCCCATCCACTCATCAAGATTCCTCTTGAAGAGAGTCAATGAGAGACTCTGCCTAACCTGGACTGGGATTTTATTCCAGAGTGAAGGGAGCCTCTGGGTTATGAATCTGTCCCTCCAGCATGTCCTATTTATTTCAGTGCTGAGGTTTAAGTCCCTCGAGCGCGTAGCTCGATGGGATTTGGATTTTCTGAGGTGCAGTATGTCCATTAATTCCGGGTTGGACATGGCTTTATAAGTCAGGCACAGATCGCCTCTGAGCAGGCGGTATGCCACTGAGTAGAGCTGGAGTTTCTTTAACCGGGCAGCATACGGCATCTGCTTGAGCCCCTTGATCCTCTTGGTGAGGTACTTTTGGGGTCTTTCCAGTTGTTGCAGGTGTCTGGTAAGGTACATCCCAAAAGGGGCATTGTACTCAATTATGGGCCTGATGAGGGATGAGTAAAGAGGCACGATGACCTCCCATGATCTAGATGTGAATCCCTTCATGATTAGGTGGGCTATATAAAATGTTTATCTAACCACTTTGGCCACGTGGTTGTCAAATGAGAGATTGCTATCAACTTGGGTCCCCAGATCCCTAATTACTTCTTCTGTACTTAATGGATTACCACCTATGTGGTAATTTGTGGGCACTTTGTTTTTGCCAAAGGGGATGACTATACACTTTTTGGCATTTAGCTTGAGGCCATGGCTCTGGCACCAGTTGTCTGTTTCTATGAGGCACTTTTGGAGGATGCTTGTGTCAGCTGGAGAGTCTATTATGGTGCCCAGTTTGCAGTCATCTGCGAACTTGGTCAGCCACAGTCCTTCCATGTTGGCCTGTACCTCCGAGAAATATATACCGAACAAGAGAGGTCCCAAGACTGAGCCTTGTGGGACGCCACTTGTAACTGGTTTGGAGTCTGACATGGCTCCAGCTATTCTAACCATGTGGGTTCTGTCCTTGAGCCAGTTTGCAACCCATCTAGTGACATAGGGGTTTATATTTAAGCTGGTGAGCTTATCTATAATGCCCGAGTGGGGTATTGTATCGAAGGCTTTTGCGAGGTCCAGGTAGGCTGTGTGGACCACCTTCCCCTTGTCAATGGCCTTGGTGACTGTTTCAAAGAAATTGACCAGGTTTAAGAGGCAGGATCTGCCCATAACAAAGCCGAACTGGGTAGGATCCAGTGTCTGTAGGTCCCCAATATCTTTATTTACAAGGTCCATGATGATCCTTTCCATAGCTTTGCAGACCAAGCTAGTGAGACTTATGGGGCGATAGTTTCCAGGATCCGTTGAGGCACCACCTTTGTGGAGAGGGACCACTGTTGCTGTACGCCACTCTTTGGGTACATATCCTGTAGTAAGGCTGAGATTGAACAATAGTTTTAGGTTTGGGTTTAGCTCTTCTTGGAGTTCATGTAGGACGCAGCCCGGGACACCGTCTGGTCCCATTGATGCTGTGTTTCTTGCTTTGGAGAGGGCAGCTCTTACCTGAGCATCTGAGATGTCAGGAGCAGCACTCTGCTGGGATAGATATTAGCCCTTTGGTGGGAGGGGAGAAGTTTGCGCTGAACCTGTCAGCTAGGATGTTGGCAATGTCTGTGGGTTCGGTGTATTTTTTGTCATTTTGGACTAATTCTGAGCATATCTGGGAATTCCCACCCAGGTTCCTAACATAACTAAAGAAAGCCTTGTGATTATCCTTAGTGTCCTGTGCAATTTTTCTCTCAAGCTGGCCTTAGACGATTTTATGAGTGCCCGTAGTTTTTGCTAATACTGATCAGAGATGCCTTCCCTTTTGGGATTTTGCTCTGTCATGTAGTAGCTTCCTCCTTCTATTGTATAGTTTGTTTATGGCTGGGGTCCACCAGACAGGACGCCTGCCTTTGGAGGATTGGGTCTTGGTTTTATTTGGGATTGTGATGATCCATGCATTCCTGAAGGTGTTCATAGAATGCGTTTATAAAGGATTTTGTGGTCTGGGCAGATATCCAGAGGCCCGGGCTTTGAAGGATTCCACCTCGGTTTTGAGGAGTGTGAAATTTGCTTTAGAGAAGTTTTTCACTGTGGTTTTCTGGGCATGGGGTGGGGTCGGGATGTGAATATCCAGCGAGATTAGTTTATGGTCTGATCTTACCAGTGAGGGACACACTTCTGGTCTGGAGCATAGAGTCCCCATGTTGGTGATGATCAGGTCCAGTATGTTTTCCCCTCTTGTGGGAGTGGTAACAAGTTGTTCCATAGCATTTGAGTTTATAAATTCTAGGAACCTTTGGACTAGGGTGTTGGAGCTAGAGTAATGCTCCCAGTCTATGGTTGGGTAGTTGAAGTCACCCAATATAATGGTGTTTGGAGAGACCTTCATATTTTCCAGTGTTCTCAGGAAGGCCGAATGGGGTTCCTGGGTTTGGGAGGGTGGTCTGTAGCAGGCTATAAACTGGAAGGCAGTTTTACCCACTGTTAGTTGCACATGGATAGTCTCTGATGCTTCGTGCTGTGCCACCAACCTGGAGGTGTGGGTATCTTTGACGAATATTGATACTCCCCCTCCTTTTGTGGTTCGGTCCAAGTTTTGGGGCCGAAAAGCATGGTATGAGGTATAACCTGGTAGTGCTGGGGTGCTCTCGAGAGCCTTGAACCAGGTTTCTGTTACTGCACAGATATCGATGTTCTCCATGCTAAGGACAGTTTTGAGTGCGTGCATCTTGAGGTTTAGACTTCTGGCGTTGAGTAGCATTACTCTTAGTTTCTTATCCCTTGTGATACCTATGGAGGTGGGTTTGTCTTTTGAGCCTTGCCTAAAAAGACACTATGGGGTAGCAAGAGCCTTTGCCAATATCCGAAAGCCCAGGGTGACAGGAGCAAGCCGCCCCTAGCGAAGCATCGTGGCTTGTCGAGCATGTCATCCCAGGCTGACAGGCATTGGATCCCCTTTGAATGACACCAATACTTAAGCCAATTGTTGAAATTGATAATCTTGTCTTCATACTGTGGCATCATTCTTGGTGAGGGTAAGATGCTACTCAAGGTCAGGGTCATACCGGCCTGGGCTACATGCCCAGAGAGATCCTCTATGTCTCTTTTCATGTAGTCCAGGGAGGTACGTCTCAGGTCATTCACACCAGCATGGACAATGACTGAGTCATATTTGTACTTGCCTTGGAGTGACCTGAGTGCTTGTGTTATGTGGCGGATCCTAGCACCCGATAAGCAGCTCACCGTGACCTTCTCCTTGTTCAGCCTGGTGAGCGGGACGTCAGTGTGCCTGATGATAGAGTCACCTATTACAAGTGTATCAGGTGTGCTGTTTATCCTTAAGGGCTGTGACTGTTCGGCACACTGGCTTTGTGAGCTATGTGCTGCATGTGTTTTGTTTTGGGGTAGCGGTTGCTTGGGTGTCTGCTTTGGAGGTCTTTGCTGCTTAGGCAGATTTTTATTTAGAGCCTCCAAGTATGTTTTTGTGTGTTTATGTGTTTGGTTTGCTGTCGTGGTAGGTCTATGTGAGACTGGAATTGTAGTGAGTGTGGTTTCCTTCTCCTCCTGACTGGTTACGCCAGTACTGAGTTGAGAGAGCTTAGCCTCCAGTTTGGCTATATGGTTGCATCTCTCACATGTGTTGCAATTTGTTGGGAGGAGGAGAGGGTTGTCTGTGTACATTAGGCAGTTGTAACATTGCCTCAAGATTCCCACACTGTTGGTAGTATAAAAATATACAGGCTTCATGTAAATGAATACATTGTCCACTGAATATCAAATTATATCCAACAGATGCCAAGTTTTGAATGTTGCTGATTCCATTACTGAATCTAAAGTTGTAAATAGTGATGAGTTGCAGGGATCAGTTTTCTGCTTCCACCAGATTAGCTTTGATTTTGCAGACATCCAGATCAATATCCCACAAGTATGGATGACTAATTTTCTAATGACTACAGAATGGGTACTGATAAAGATTCATTTACTGATCTAAAACATCTTCAGCAAAGGCTGGAATGTGCACATACATGGTGTTTCAAAAATGGCCTCATACTAAATGTAGAAAGTGTTGCCTAGTAGTGTATGACAGAAAAGTTGCTTCTATCTCATATGTTATGAATAATACTCCTTCTTTAGCAATAATAGTCATAAGAGACATAGGTACTTATGTGGATAATCTTTTCTCATTTGATCAGCATGTTTCCCATGAAATTTATGAAATCCTTCTTTTTTTAATTTTTCCAAATATTTTGGGTTTCTAATACCGTGACAGGAATGGGCCCCATTCCTAAGTCAAAGTATGAGTAATGTTCATGAAATTAGTATTGTTTCATTATTTTGTGTCAGCCAGTAGTGCTCTTCGCAGCACCCACAATGTCCCCAGTAATGACCCTTCTGCAATTTGTATAGAGTTACATGGATTGTCAGTATATTTAAATAAGATTGTAGACTCTTTTTTACAAGACCTGTTGCTCCTACTACTTTTGGAACTGTCTGGGTACCTTTCTTCCACATTGCTCTCATTTCTGCCTCCAAATTCTGATATTTTATGACTTTGTGTCTCTCTGTACACAAGACACTGATTTCAATGAGCAATGCTACTTTTGTCTTCTTTTCTTGGACCACTATATCCAGTTTTCTAGCATCTATCTTTTGAACTGTTGGTAATAGGTAATCCCATGTGCTATAGACTTCTTCATTTTCTATGATGCTTTGTAGCTCATGTTTCCAGTGTTTTTCAGCCACTTCAGTATCATAATGTTTGCACAATCCTCAGTGCAACATTCTTGCCACATTATTATGCCTTTCAGAATGCAGTCCTTCTGCCATTAGTATGTCACAATGAGTAACCAGGTGTACGACTGTTTCCAATTCAGTTTTACAAAACCTACATTTATCTGTTTCTCCCACATGTTCAATGGACTTTGTAAACCAATATGTATGCAGTCCACTGTCGTAGGTTGCCAATATTAACCTTTCATCTCTTGGTTTGAATTTGCCTCTCCTCAACCATTCTTGTTTTCGTTCCTGATCAACATGAGTTTCTTCCAGAAGTTTTCTATACTTGCAACTATATTTATGCTTTTTCCACCTTTCTTGTCTTCTCATCTGGTCTTCCACCTTATATTCTTTCTTTTGTTTTTTGGCACATTCAGTTGCTGCCTGATTTTTGTCTACTTCTGGTTTGATTTCCATTCCTGCTTGATGCCGATATGCATCTGCTAGAGTAAGCAGAGAAGTAATCTTAGATTTGTTTTCCTCATGTTTCAAAACTTTCACTACATTTGGGTCTTGTGAGGTCAGCATATATTTGTGGAGTCTCACAATTGCAGATCTATACATATACTCAATTTCAAGAAGGCCCATCCCTCCTTTAAAATGGGGAATATATAATCTTGGTATGCACTGATTTTTATAAATCATTTGGAGAGCATGAAGCATCCTTCTTGTTTTCCTACCTAATCTATCCAACATGTTTTGGGGTCAGTCAGTCACTTCAAAACTGTAAGTTAGGACAGGAAGAGCAAATTAGTTTATAGCCTGGATTTTGTTCCTAGCTGTCAGTACTGTTTTCAGGATTAATTTAAGTCTTCTGAAGTATTCCTTACTAAGTTTTATTTGCATTTGTTCATGTTTCATTACTGATCCTTCATCAATTCCAAATATTTATACAGTCCTTCTTGCTCAAGTTCTTTTATGTCACATTCTTGTCCCAAATTGATGTTTTCCTGGTTCATAGGTTCATAGGTTCATACTAGGCTATCTGCCCTAGGGCATTTATAAGACTAGGCAGAGTGTGTTTGGCTTTCACCACCCATTTTAAATTAATTTTGCTATGCCCTGTTTTGAGGTTAGTATACTGTGCCTCTGTCTAACAGTGACATAGAAGTGATACCCAGGGTAAACCTACGATCTCCCATCCACTCATCAAGATTCCTCTTGAAGAGAGTCAATGAGGGACTCTGCCTAACCTGGACTGGGATTTTATTCCAGAGTGAAGGGAGCCTCTGGGTTATGAATCTGTCCCTCCAGCATGTCCTATTTATTTCAGTGCTGAGGTTCAAGTCTCTCGAGCACGTAGCTCGATGGGATTTAGATTTTCTGAGGTGCAGCATGTCCATTAATTCCAGGTTGGACATGGCTTTATACGACAGGCACAGATCGCCTCTGAGCAGGCGGTATGCCACTGAGTAGAGCTGGAGTTTCTTTAACCGGGCAGCATATGGCATCTGTTTGAGCCCTTTGATCCTCTTGGTGAGGTACTTTTGGGGTCTTTCCAGTTGCTGCAGGTGCCTGGTAAGGTACATCCCAAAAGGGGCATTGTACTCAATTATGGGCCTGATGAGGGATGAGTAAAGAGGCATGATGACCTCCCCTGATCTGGATGTGAATCCCTTCACGATTAGGTGGGCTATATAAAATGTTTTTCTAACCACTTTGGCCACGTGGTTTTCAAATGAGAGATTGCTATCAACTTGAGTCCCCAGGTCCCTAATTACTTCTTCCGTACTTAATGGATTACCACCTATGTGGTAATTTGTGGGCACTTTGTTTTTGCCAATTAAGTGTTGCAGTTTTCCTGCTTTAAAGGTTGCTTTTGCACATTTATCAAGACCAAATGACATTCTTACATCATCTGAAAAAGTTTTGACAACTTGCAGTTGTGCCTTCAGTTCAGATGAACTATACAGTTTTAAATCCTCAGTAAAGAAAAGATGAGAAGTCTTTACACTTTGTTGCTTTCTAGGAGCCAAATTATAGCCATGGCCTAAGCTGTTATGTAGACAGCTTAATTGGTTAAGGGACAAGCATAATAGCTGCAGTGACAAAGAGTCACCCTGAAATATCCCCCTTTGAATTTTTATCCCCGGGATAATAATTTGTCCTTTATCATGGCTTAATTGCAAAGTGGTCTGTCACTGTTTCATGGTTACTGTAATGTAATCGATCAGTGTAGGATGTATCTTATACATTTTTAAACACTTTTTTATCCATGAATGTGGGATAGTCAGTCCATGCCATACTTAGATGATTCTTCCCCTTTTTGCAATTCTACACTATAACTTTATTTAACAACAAATGATCCTTTGTTCCATATGACTTTATTTTATTGCCCTTTTGTTCTACTGTCATAATTGAGTTTTCTTCTAAATGACTATAAACTCTGTCGACATCAATTCTCATGTATAGTTTATACATCGTCGGAAGGCACGTTATTGGTCTATAATTTATAGGGTAGCTTGCAGGTTCGTTCTTACATAGCAGCATTGTTTTTTATCTGGTTAACCAGGTTGATGTCTGTTTGCGATGTGCATATAAGTAGTTCTTACTCATCACTAAATCTTCATTCAACAATGTTAATATTTTCAACCAAAAGTTAGATAATGCATCTGGGCCTGGGGTTTTTCAATTAGGGGCTTTTCTTAACTTTGTTTCTGTCTCTGTGGCTGTTACTTCATACCATTTCATATCCTGTACCTTTAAACCACTTATTCTTTCTTTAACTTCTTCTATCCATTTAGCATCTTTGTTAAGTTCCACAGAATCGTCATAGATACTTCTCCAAAATGCATCTGTTTCTACTTTTTTGGTGATCTTTCAATTCCTTTTACCTTATTTCCCAATTCTCTATAATACTTTTTTGTGTCATCAATAAATTGTTTATTTTGTACTTTTCCTTTATATTTATCTTTGTATCTTCTAAGTTTTTCCGCCTGTGCTGAAATGTTTAGTTTGTTATTTGTGATAGTACATGATAGATCCTGATCTGTTCTAATACTCCGCATTGCTTTTATCACATCTATCTTTGTTAATATTTTTGTTGATATGCTCCCTCTTCTACAGTCTTCTAACAGTGACACTTCTTGTCTTAACTGCTTTATAGTCTTCTATATTTGATATTTTCATGATGGTATTCAATTTCTCCCCTTCCTTTCCCCTCACTACCCTGTGTTCTTGTGGTAGAACTTTATCAGTTATTAATTTAGCTGCACAGTAATATATCCTGTTTACTTCTGTTATATCGCATGGATCTCTATGAACAGTCTTAATTACTGCATTCATTTGTTTTATCAGGCTTCTGACCTTTTTGGTTTTATTAACCTTCTGCAGTCTATTTCTTTCATTGATCTTGATATATCTATGTCTATTAAATCAAGCAACTCTTCTCATAGCTCATTTTCTTCCAAACTGAGGGCACATCCCTTTTTTTCCACTTCCTGCAGGCATTCTATATAAGGTTCTATATCATCTTCCTGTGGCACATTCTCTGCAATTTCATCTTGTGCCACCCATTGCTCTATCATATGGGCACTCACTGGCCTATAACTTCTCAACACTGACTGCATCAGAGCTTCCACAGTTTCCTGTTCCTTTCCTTGCTGTCTAGCGTCAACTGAACATTTATAGTAGTTTCCTATGGAGGGCTCCAAATTATCTTCATATGGCACCCGACCAATTGCTTCTTGTTTCACTGGTTTCTTCTTAATTTGGATATCCATTACTCTGTCTTGTTATGGTGCTTTCTGAATTAGATTTTCTACACTGAATCCTTCACTTTGCAGATACCCCATAATCTCAGTTTCTGTTTCTTTAACTCCTCCATTACTAATCTCCTTTTCTACTTTTCCTCTTTGTCTTCTTATTTTTTGTATTGTAAAGTTTTCCATGTCCAGATTCCTTTGCCTTCCCTTCAAATATCTTTGGTGCTGCTCTTTTTGTATTGATTAGTTTTGCATTCTCCTTTGTATAAATATTACACCATATTAAATTTTGTTTTCTTTCCGATGTCCATATTTCTTCTTCAGATGTTTTGTGATCTTCCTGTTTCTCCCTATTTTGGGGACTCACTCCATCCTGCTGTGATGCAACCTGTGTTAGACCTTCTGCATCAAATCCTTCACTTCGCAGGCACTCCATAACTTCAACTTCTATTTTTTTTAACTTCTCCTTTACTAATCTCCTTTTCTACGTTCCATCTTTGTTATATTATTTATTTTTTTTATTGTGAAAGAGTCCATATCTGGATGCCTTTGCCTGGATTTTTGTTTGAATATCTTTGGGGCTGCTTCTTTACATTGATTAATCTGGCTTTCACCTTTGCATAAATATTGCACCATATCAAATCTCTCTTTCTTTCCCTTGTCCATATTTCCTTTTTATACTTTTCAAATATCTCTTGGTTTTGTTGTTTATAATTTTGCACTTCTTCAGATGCTTCTTTTTCCAAGTAGATCAAGGTTTCTTGATTATTATAGTATTTTTCACAAATCTGTTGCATTAATGAACACACATTTTCATTTGAGGCTTCTGACAGTTTTTCTCATGGAAGTATTTTTCTTTCCTCTAATTTCTGTATATCTTGTGCCTGGAAATTCTGGGTTTTTTGCATAATAGTAATAATACATAATTTCTTTCTTATCGTCAATAGTCCACTTTATTGTCTTTATGGCTCTTCTTTGGCCTATCAGTTTTTGCAATTTTTGTGGACTGCTACTTCCTTTGCAGTGGGGAATGGCATCCTCCCCCTGGGTCTGGCCTGGCCCCATTGTAGTAATGTTTCTATATTTTGAGGGTTCTACATTGTCATCTTTTCTAGTCCTGGCACCAGTGCACCTACCAGGATTGAGCACTTTTTTATCCTGGGTCATGTGCACCCAGCTAACTTTTTTAGTTTCTAACCTACTTCTGTCGATGATATATGCTATATAAATATAGTCTATATATCAGTGTCGCCTTGGTGAGATTTTGTGAAAAACAGGGTCCACCTCAGGAAGGTACTCACCAAGATTTGAGGATGAATTCAATTTCAGCACTACTACTCTCCTTTGCTTGCTGACTTTTCATCTCTCCATTTGGACCCTTCTATTTGGTTCAGTTAATTTTTCAAGGAAATATCTTCATGATCAAAGAAAAATCTACTACTGTACTCTTTTCAAACCAGACTCATCACTGATTATAATGCCCCCTTTGATATGTACATATCCAAGCATATCACTCAAGTGGAAAGGCCCCAGTAATTTGTAACTAAGAAAATTAAAGATCTTAAATTCTTTGACTATCTTAATAGATTATCATGACTCTCATTATACCCAGTGGCCTACAGGTTGCTGAAAGGTGACCTTTGTCCCACTTTTCGAGCCATTACAGACCCAGTCCTAGTACCTCCCAATTTTTCACATACTAGTAATTCCATAAACATTTGCATTATGGACCTAAAACTCCACAAACAACTAAACTAGACTACTGGAGTCATAAGTTCCAAACATAATGTATTCCTAGTCTATGGAATATGTTACTACTGCAGGTCAAACAAAGTACTACTTTGGCTAGCTTTAAAGCATGTTTTGATGACTGCATAGGTAGACACAAATTTAAGCCAGGGTTTTTATGTATGACTCTGCTCAGTTTGGGAGTTGCTTGAAAAGGGTGGAAAAAACATTTTAAGTTTGTCTGTTTACAGGTCTATAGGGCTAGGCATCTTACAATCCTCTTGATCACTTGACTGATATGTTCCTACGCATGTAGTCTCCAAATATATGTCATCAGTTTTATATGCAAACTGCTTATAATAACATACCAAAATGATATACAGCATATGTACAAACAAGAAATGTCAGTCTCTAACAACTAACTTTTAATTCAAAACTTCATGAAAAAGGCTACTTGGAATGCATTTATCCACTAATCTGGATAGCAGCTTAGCACCTTCTGTACCTCACACAAACCTTGTCCTTCTGGCTTCTCTACATTTGGGCTGATAAAACCATTCTGTGTTCTCAGGCTGGGCTGTTCATAATCATAGGATGTAGTTGCATAAATGCATACCATTTTGTGGTGTACAGTAAGCACCAATGCTCTGCACAGGATGAATTGCGATACAAAACAATGGTGTTATACAATGCAGAATAGAACAGATATGCAGGAAACCATAATATACCCTATTAAGTAGCTACTAATTAGCTAAACAGTAAGTTATATTATAACTTACTTATTAGCTGCATACCGCTGCTCTGTGCCCTGCTGTCATGTTAAGTAGCAATTCATTAAGAGTTGGCATTTATCTGGTATAACAGAAAGGATGTGATTAACAACATTTCAATAATGAAGGGATCTGTTGGTTTGAGAACACCCACTGGTGGGAGATCACCAAAATATCTGTCCAGAGATTTTAAAAGAAAATAGTCCAGTTTCTAGGCTTTGCTGGTATCAGGACTTTAGTTTCAGTGTTCAGAGCTATCCAGACCTTGCTGTGGTAGCGGGAGGTCCTACTGCTTACCAGTGAGAGTGGGAGCATTGTACTGCCTGTCTAACACTAGAGGAGTGGTTTCCAGCTCTGAAATTGCAATTTTATTGGCCATTTTGGGCTGATTTATATCCCTTTCAACTTTCTGGCATAAATACATGTGTTTGCATCGGTTTGAGCTTGTTTTAGATCAGCAGATCTTGTTTGGGCATCCTGCAGACTACTACAGCACCAGAAACAAACAAGAGAGATTTTTTGTACTAACTGCAAGTACTTTTTGCTGAATTTTCTAATTTTTACTGATTTTGGTCATTTTTATTACCTGCACTTCTCAGAAAGCTTAAAAAGTAGACTAGCTACTTATTTCACGGTATTTCTGCCTGTAAGTCATTTTCTAGTTGTGCACTTGCCTTACTTTATTTAAAAAGTTTAATTTTTTAAATTTCTAATTTTGCAAAGTTTTAATTGAGTTTACTGTTCTAGGCTATACACTCAAGTGGTTTCCAGCTCTGAAATTGCAATTTTATTGGCCAATTTGGGCTGATTTCTATCCCTTTCAAATTTCTGGCATAAATACATGCATTTGTGCACTGTGAGGCTAAGGTTAAACTATTCCCAGTGCCGGAAAGTCTGCTCTTTGAATTTTCCCTTAGAACTAGCTAGTTTATCAGCAGTAGCACTAACCTATGACTAGCACTTGCTCTAAAACTTGCTAAAAAGCACTAGAAAGCCTTAATTTGTTACAAGCATTCACCCCTCCTTGGTAATAAGGAAAAAATAGTCATAGGCACTAGACAGCCTACAATTGCAAGTACCTTGCCAAAAAGTAAGGGAAAATAGCTCTTGTACTACACATAGAAAGCACCTAACCAGGCATATCCAAGGGTCAG
This sequence comes from Protopterus annectens, assembly GCF_019279795.1. Lineage (NCBI taxonomy): Eukaryota > Metazoa > Chordata > Ceratodontiformes > Protopteridae > Protopterus > Protopterus annectens. The sequence goes on from NC_056735.1 coordinate 1,500,394,065, forward strand.
CTTCTGATGATTTCTCCTGTCCACCTGGTGAAGCTGGGCATACTGGGGCAATGCAGTAATTGCCTCATGTACACAGAAAACCCTCTATTCCTACCGCCAAACACTAGAACCTGCGAGAGATGCACTTACATAGCCAAACTGGAAGCAAAGCTCTCTCCAGCCAGGATTGCGCTAGACAGCCAAGAGGAGAAGATTAACACACCGCACCCTCAAACCACACATGGTCCTTCAAAGCCCACACCAGAAAAACCTACACATAGCAGCACAAAACCCACATATGTGGAGGCTCTTAACATTAACCTGCCCAAGCAACAAGGACCACCGAAGCTGAAATGCAAACACTACCCCCAAACACAACCAAAGCATCACATAGCTCACAACAGCAGTGTGCCACCCAACAGCAGCCCCTAAGGCAATACAGCGTACCCAACACCGTGATATTTTACTTTACTGGCTCACAAGATGCACAGTAGCAAGCACCATCCAGTAGCTGGGCATTCATGGGCTTAATATTACACTTGCAGATGGCACACATGCCCTCCACTGCATTAGTGTGTGCACCGGTCATCGGATTCACAAAAATTTTTAAATGATTTACAGACAGGTGCCTGTAATGCATACCAGGTATGGCTTCTATTCCTAGGTATGCATCCTACTCATCTGAAACAATAGTACTGCCAGGCAACACATGCTTCTGTATCATGGGCAGTAAGGTGCCAGCATCTCTCCTGTCCACAAATGTTAGGAAACCCATTTTCATGTACAGTCAAAACTGCCAAACACCTACCTGTTCTGCTTGGCCAGGTTTCTGCCCCAGTTGTACTTTGCACATACCAACAGACACTAGTCTATTTGGCCTTCCTTTCCAGGAGCCCCCAGAAGCATGGGTTCCTGCAGAAGTTTCCATGAGCAAACATCACGTTAAAACTGATACCAGTCCACCATGGATTTCCCTGTGACACTTAGGTGGTCAGCAGCTGTTGTGGCAGGTAACCTCCTAAGCCAGCAGTAGACTATTTTCAGGAGGGTTGGCAGAGGCAAATAACTTTTATGGAAAAAGGTTTCTGTCAGCATCCCTCTTCTATGCCTGCAGTTCTTGGCTCTGCACCTCCAAACAAAGGTCGATTTCTTAGGTACAAGTGCAACCTTGCACCCACACTGGGGACAGGTTCTCTCCTCTGGCAGGATATTAAAGGACTGCAGGAAGGCAATAACATTCCGCGCTGAAGATGTGATTTCCTGCATGAAACTTTCATTGTATTTGGACATTTTGGACAGATTCTCCCCAACAGCAGTAGACTGGCAGTATGACAACTAAAGGGATAACATGCCATTTTTATACAGAAAAGTAGTACTGAAGTATGAAGGTTATAAATGAGGTGATAAATGAAATCAACTTAAAATATGCAACTTAAACATGTTTATAATGAGTTGGACTTAACTTAAACATGCTGTCATTGTGTTTCTTAACAACTGTAATTGCAAGGGATCATGGCACTTTACATGTTCTTTTTAATGCATGCTTTTTAATGCCCAGTTATTGTGAGGTGGTAAACATAAAGGTGTTTTCTTTGTGTGCATATAATGTTGGCATTGAGAGGTGATTATGGCTTATACTGGGTATCCGGAGTTAGACTAATGGGTTGTGAGGTGCGAGGTCCTGTTTGTAAAAAGTTCTTTACATTGGTGGTTTTGAAAAAAGCACAGTTTACTGGGTATCCAGAGTTACAGTAAGTTAAACAGACAAATGAATACATTTGTATTTTTTATTCCCTACTGAGGTGTGTACTTTTTGGGGGAAGGAGGAATTGCATCTGGACTGATGTGATATGTTTTGATGAACTTTGGAAGTAGCAAGATGCGGGCTCCAACAATAGCTTACTGGCACACTAGACGTAATGGTGATTCGTAATTTCAGAGGGTCTTTAAATAGAAATTTAGCAGGTGGCATAAGTGGTTTGCATTGTGCTGGGTATCCAGAGTTACATTAAGTGTGTGCGTTTAGGATTACATGACTTTGTATTGTATGCCTGCATTACATTCAGAGTTACATTAAGCAGAGTTACATTAAGAATCATAAAGTGCTTTTGTTACATTGGGGGTTTTGTATGCATTACAGTATCATGTATCGAGGGTCATGTTTGTAAAACAGGGCAAAGTTTGATTCATAAAGTTCATAAAGTGCTTGTGGTACATTGGGTTTTTTTTATGCATTACATTGTATAATAAAGGGCTTGTGTTTACATAGACATTGCTAACATGAATGGCATGTCAATCATCCCTCTTTCATATGCAGGTTCGGCCGTCAATCATCTGCTCCATGCCCACTCCTGTGCGAAACTCTGGGTGAGCCAGTCAAGTAAAATATCGCCCCCAACACTTTAGTCATAGGTAACTCTATATTCAGACACACTGATGTCCCACTCACCAGGCTGAACAAGGATAAAATTACAGTTAGTTGCCTGTCGGGTGCCAGAATCTGCCACATAATGCATGCACTCAAGTCACTCCACAACAGGTACAAATATGACTCTAACATTGTCTATGTTGGAGTGAATTACTTGAGATGTACCTCCCTGGACTACATGAAAAGAGACATGGAAGAGCTCTCGGATCATGTAGCCCAAGCAGGTATGACTCTAGCCCTGAGTAGCATCCTGCCATCACCCTGAATGATACTACAGTATAAGTACAAAATAATTCACTTCAATAATTGGCTAAGCTTCTGGTGCCATTCAAAGGGGATCCAGTATCTGTCTGCCTAGGATGACATGATCAACAAACCACGATGCTTTGCAAGAGGTGGTTTGCACTTGTTGCCCCTGAGAATCAGGTTACTGGTTAAGGCTTTTGCCACCCCTATAGTGCCTTTTTTAGGCAAGGTTCAAAGGACAAAACTACCACCATAACAGATAGAAGCAAGCAAAATCTGAAGGTAATGCCACTCAGTGATGGAAGTCTAAACCTCAAGATGCACTCTCTCGTGGCTCTCCTAAAAATGGAGAACATTGATATCTGTGGAGTAACTGAGACCTGGTTCAATGCTCCAGAGAGCACCCCTGCAATACCAGGCTACAACTCATACCCCACTTTTTGGCCACCAAGCTAGGACTGATACACTAAAGGTGGAGGAGTGTCCATATTCACCAAGGATATGTACACCTCCAGGCTGGTTGTCCAACACAATGTATCCGAACTTCTGCAGGTGCAACTAACACTAGGTAGAACTGCAATACAAATTGTAGCTTGCTACAGATCCCCCACCATGCCCCATGATTCTCACTACACCTTTCTAAGCATATTGGAAAATATTAAGATACAACCAAACACCCTAATGCTAGGTGATTTCAACTGCCATGCAATTAACTGAGAAAACTACTCCTGTACCAACACCTTTGCTTAAAAATTCTTGGAATTCATAAATTCCAATGCCCTGGAACAACTAATTCATAGTCCCACCAGGGGTACCAATATTCTAGACCTGGTCATTACCAACATGGGAGATCAATGCTCCACACCAGTGGTCACTCCCTTGTTGGTCATATTAGACCATAAGCTAATCACCCTTGACATCCACATCCCACCCCCTTTAAGGAAACCTCCATAAAAAAAAAACTTTTCCAAAGCCAACTTCATGCTTCTCAAGTCAGAAGTAACAAACTTCATGACACCCACGCAGATGGGAACTGGAAGTTCAACTGCTGAATCCTACACTAAGGTGCTGTATGAGTACATTCACTCATGCATGGACCGAGCCATCCCAAATAGAATCAAGACGCTGTCCTCCAAAAAAAGGAAGCCAATTTGGTGTTCTCTGCCATAAACAAGCTGTTGCAGAAAAGAGGAAGAACCCAGGATTCAAAAAACTCCCTCACCAGCCTCAGTAGAAAGCTGAGATCCCTCATAAAATCTTCCAAAGCTAGTTACGAAAACAAAATTGCCAAATATTCCAAAGACAACCACAAGGCATTCTATAGCTATGTCAATAATCTAAATGGCAATACTCAGATCTGCTCTGAGATACAGCAGAATGGCACTAGATATACTGATCTCAAGGATATTGCCAATATCCTGGCAGATAGATTCAGTTTCAACTTCACCTCCCTCTCACCCCTAAAGGGCCCATCTCAATACTGAAAGAATGCCAAATTCCAGTAATCACAGCCACTCAGTTAAAACCCTGCACTCTCCAAAGCCAAGAATACAGCATCCATGGTACCAGACGACATCCTGGGTTGTTTAAAGCATGAACTACAAAATGAACTGGCACCTCACCTTTGTGTCATATTTAATCATAGCCTCACCACAGGCTTCATGCCCACAGGGTAGTGCACAGCTACAGTCATCCCATCCCACAAGGGTGGATCCAATTTGGATCCCGGGAACTGCCATCTCATCAGTCTGACAAGCCTGATCTGCAAGGCCATAGAAAGTATTATCATGGAACTTATAAACAAAGACATTGGCAACCTTGAAACACTGAACCCAACCCAGTTTGGGTTCATGAAGGGCCGATCTTGCCTCCTGAACCTGATTGACTTCTTCAAATCAGTCTCCAGCACTATGGATGAGGGTAAGGTGGTTAACACAGCCTACTTGAACCTCGCCAAGGCTTTCAACACTATCTCCCATGCTGGAATCATAGATACTCTTACTAAGCTGGGCATTAATCCCTATGTCACTTGATGGGTTGCAAACTGGCTTACTGACAGAACATACACTGTAAAAGTAGCCGACTCCAAATCTAGCTTCTGACAAGTGACAGGTGGTGTACCACTGGGTTCTGTCCTGGGACCACTCTTGTTTGGCATCTACTTCTCTGAAGTACAGGCCAACACTAAGGGACTCTGGCTTACAAAGTTCACAGATGACTGCAAGATGGCAGCCATTATTGAATTCCCAAATGATGCGGCTATACTACAAAAGGTCCTTATCAAAACAGATGCCTGGTGCCATAGCCATGGGCCCAAGCTAAATTCCAAAAAATGTATAGTTGTTCCCTTTGGGAAAAAACACATACATGTGAACTACAACATAGGTGGCAGTACATTAAACACTGAAAGTGTGATAAGAGACCTAGGGACACAGGTGGACTGTGGTCTCAACTTGGATAACCACATAGCCACAACAGTTAGAAAATCCTTCTATGTGGCACACCTCATCACTAAGGGCTTTTCATCCAGAAAAAAGGAGGTCATTGTCCCTCTGTGCTCATCCCTCATTAGACCCATTATACAATACAATGTCCCATTTGGTATGTACCTCACAAAACATGTGCAACAACTAGAAAAGCCGCAGAAATACCTCACAAAAAGAATCACAGGCCTAAAGCAGATGCCTTATTCTCACAGTCTAAAGAAACTCCAGTTATACTCTGTCACATATCGCCTACTCAGAGGCAATCTCTGCCTAACATACAAGGCCATGTCAAACCCAGAGTCGTTGGACATGCTACACTTAAAGAAATCCCAGTCCCTCCAAGCCACATGCTCCAGGGATCTTAACCTTGTCATCATGATGAATAAAACATGCTGGAGGGATAGGCTCCTGACCCAAAGACTCCCCATACTCTGGAATAGGCTCCCCATACATGTCAGGCAGAGCACCTCAATGGCCCTCTTCAAGAGGAACCTTGACAATTGGATGGGAGATAGGAAATTCACCCCAGGGATCACATCAGTAGCCCTGCTAGACAGGGGTCCAGGAAAGTAAATGTTTGTGGGAAACAGTAGCCAGGGAATTGTTATGTCTAGGCTTGTATTGGCCCTAGGGCTGATAGCCTAGTACCTACCTATGAACCTATAAAATGGTGTGGTTGCAGTAGTAGCAGAATTTCCCATATCACAGGTACTATTGTAAATATGTTTTTTCCTACCAAGCAAATAAGTTGTTTTGGTTTATTTATTTATTTATTTATGTATTTATTTATTTTAAATTTAGTACTAATCTTTTGCTTATCTGTGGTAGCTGTATAGCACACCAGCAAGGATGGGGAGATCAGTACTCTCACACCCCTACATCATCTATAGGTATGTGACTCCCTTGCCCTGGCCCAGCAATCAAGGAGCCTCAATCCTCACCACTAACACCAGAGAGGGCGTCTCATATATGGGGAAAAGATAAATGCACACAATAAAGTGCAATTTCCCTTAAGAGCACACAGAGATCACAGTCAGTCCGGGGCTAGTCGCTCCCTTGCTCTCCAGGTCCCCAATAAGACTCCCCACTGGCACAGCTGTAGGGTCCAGATCTCAGCCAGTTGGGCAAACTAAACTCTCCAGCATCCTCTCTGTCCAACCAGTGCTTCATGTCCCTGCCCAAGTAGCTCACACACACAAACACAAACACACACACACACACACACACACACACACACACACACACACACACACACACACACACACACACACACTTTGAAATAAGAGTTTATACAACTACACAGACACTTCTGGGGAAGGCTGACACAGGTTCTCCAGCTGTGCCCCTTTTACCCAGACTATATGGTAGTACCACTTGCCACCACCCAGCTAATATTTATCAGCTACTCAAAGGCCCTTAAAAGTGTGTCCAATTATTACTGTGCAATATTATTATCCAATTGGTAGTATAACCCAGGGCTAAAGCTACTAGAGTGGCTTTGTACAGTTTTACCAAAGGCATTCAAGTACTCTTAAGAGCTTAAATTATCTCTACACAAACTAGCTACAGTTAAAAGGTTTTAAAACATTTAATAATAAATAATTAAAACCACAAGACAATACTTTCTACTACACAGTGCTAGTCAAGAGTTCAGAGATCACCCAGAGAAATACTTCAAATAACACAGTAGTAAAGTTCTGACATCACAGAAAAACACTTAGTCTAATATTTCTAGTTTCTAGCTATTTCTAAAAGAAAACACAAATCTAAGATAACTTACATCTAGAGCAAGACAGTGTTGTGAGCTGGATTGTCAAGACAAAAATGCTTAATGCCTTCTGATTTTCCCTGTTTAAATTGCTATTTACTGTCCTGATTCCCATTAAATCATTTTTACACTTTCCTGGGGATTCCCGGCTGACAGATGCTACATTCTTTTTTTATCTTGCAGCTGCAGGAAACTACATCAATAAAAGACATTTCATATGTAAACTCTAGTAATTATTCCTTAAGTTAACACAATAGGCAGGAAGCCTTCATCTAGCCCAGCCGGCCCGAATTGTAAACATCGAAGACAGTCAGGAAATAACTTGAACTTCACAGGACAGACAAGAAATGCTTGACTTAGCTTTATTTACAGCAGAGGACAATGTTGTTACATTGTTTTAAGTTCAACATTTCACAGCATATTCTTTTATTTAAGGAAACAAGCCTGTATTTCAACATTCATATTTACAAATGATAGAATTATCTGCACAATCCTATCTGGCTAGGCTGGCAGCCTGCACAAGGTATGCTATTCAAGTCCCGGAAGTTACCCTATTTAGGACAGCTGATATGCAGTTGAGCTAAAGTTTGTGAATTGCATACAATGTGGGAGGGTGCGATGCATGTAGGTCATTTGCATATGTACTATAAATCATTCGCATATGTGCTATAACTGTACAATTAAGACTGCATTTAGAATGATACCCTATTATGCAGCAATTACTATGAAAGGCTGCACCCTACGATGCAAACTGGTGATGAACAGCATCCTAATAGTGCATTCCTTCACTCTGCTTACCAGTATAACTCTCTTTTCTAATCCTTATCTATGATGCTCTTAATCTACACACCTAAACTATCAGTTGTTTATTCTCCTTATATGCAAATGCAAAAGACAAGAACAACTGGAATCCAAAAACGTACCACGGAGCCCTTGTACCAGCAACAACAAGTAGGTAGTCTTAACGAATTTATTTATCACAAACGTTTTCGCCGCACAAAGGTGCAGCTTCCTCAGAGAAAACAAATTAACAATGAGGTAAAAGTGCACGCCCCTTTTATACAAAGCAAAAGGGAAATGACAACATGATAAGGTGAAACTCATTGTAGTAATTGGTAAACAAGTAGAAGCCTTCACAAGAACAACTTGTTCCTCAAAGAGAAAATGCAAACATTAATTCATGTTAATAATAAGCATTTCAAAGTGTGGAATGTTACCAAAGAAATAAACATAAAATTTAAAATGACATATTTAAAATTCTTAAAATATGTGGAAGAAATCATAACATTAAAGTAAAAATTCAACATAAAAGTCATTCAAATAGCAACTCATAAAAAGTAAGTATAATATGCAGTAATGGATTAAATCTTAGTAAAAGTAATGGTAATCCATTATAAGTATGAACCATAATGAGCAACTGTGTACCTTAAAGATATTATTGTATAAACAACAATAATAACTAAAATCTAGGCAATATTTAACATGAGAGGTGCTACAACAAAGGCACGTCACATGAAGTCAGAAACAAAAATTTTGTATGTTTTAAAAAAGTCTTTATGTATGCATAAGAAAGTAAGGAATATCTACAAGGGGGGTACTACCTTAAATAGCTCCTCAATTTGAGTACTGCTGAGATGTTACAGTTTTCGTTTAAACCCGGGTAGCAAAATGCGTCTAAACGCAGTTGCCACTCCAGTTCACGTACTTCTAAGAGTAGAGTTATTGGGCCTCCCCGGATGTTATTGTTTTCTTAATTGCATACATATGCTCATAGACACGGTCCCTAAGTCTGCGATCAGTCTTTCCCAGATAAAATGAGGGACAACTTCTACAGAGGGACCTAACTAAAAAAACCTTTAACAGGCGCACAGGGATGTACCCATGTGGTTTTTGCAACTGGTGTTACAAAATGAAGGTAGGGCAGACCTACACTATAAGGGACAGGAAGTTTTTAATCCAAGCTCCACTCAACTGTGAAAGTAGATCAGTTGTATACCTGGCTCTTTGTGATTGCTGTCCCTCATTTTATCTGGGAAAGACTGATCGCAGACTTAGGGACCGTGTCTATGAGCATATGTATGCAATTAAGAAAAACTCTGACGTTAACGCTTTGGCTAAACACATTGCCAACCACCCTGGGCACTCTTTCTCATTTATGGCCATAGATCAAGTTACCAATAACATCCGGGGAGGCCCAATAACTCTACTCTTAGAAGTACGTGAACTGGAGTGGCAACTGCGTTTAGACGCATTTTGCTACCCGGGTTTAAACGAAAACTGTAACATCTCAGCAGTACTCAAATTGAGGAGCTATTTAAGGTAGTACCCCCCTTTGTAGATATTCCTTACTTTCTTATGCATACATAAAGACTTTTTAAACATACAAAATTTTTGTTTCTGACTTCATGTGACGTGCCTTTGTTGTAGCACCTCTCATGTTAAATATTGCCTAGATTTTAGTTATTATTGTTGTTTATACAATAATATCTTTAAGGTACACAGTTGCTCATTATGGTTCATACTTATAATGGATTACCATTACTTTTTTACTAAGATTTAATCCATTACTGCATATTATACTTACTTTTTATGAGTTGCTATTTGAATGACTTTTATGTTGAATTTTTACTTTAATGTTATGATTTCTTCCACATATTTTAAGAATTTTAAATATGTCATTTTAAATTTTATGTTTATTTCTTTGGTAACATTCCACACTTTGAAATGCTTATTATTAACATGAATTAATGTTTGCATTTTCTCTTTGAGGAACAAGTTGTTCTTGTGAAGGCTTCTACTTGTTTACCAATTACTACAATGAGTTTCACCTTATCATGTTGTCATTTCCCTTTTGCTTTGTATAAAAGGGGCGTGCACTTTTACCTCATTGTTAATTTGTTTTCTCTGAGGAAGCTGCACCTTTGTGCAGCGAAAACGTTTGTGATAAATAAATTCGTTAAGACTACCTACTTGTTGTTGCTGGTACAAGGGCTCCGTGGTACGTTTATTCTCCTTATATGTCCAATCTCATGCTCTTCTACCATCCCAAGTGTTATGAATTTCCATTTTCATAGAGCTGGTTTATCAAATAAGTCTTCCAACTCTTTGATGCAGCTTTCTCACTAGTCCTTTCTTTCCATCCACACACATATATGAATCATGCCCATATCCTCTATTCTGCATGTCAATTACTTTCCTACTCGTAATTTCCAATATCTGTTTAGTTGTGGTGAGTTCTGAAACAGTTATGGATTATACAATTCTGTTGGTCCCATGCAGCTGAGATTTTATAATACTTCCTCCTATTCTGTGTGGGGAAATGCCCCAACCTCTACTGTACACAATCCTAACCTCAAACTGCCTGTTGCCTAACTATATGGTTGTTTATTCAGTAATTTGCTCAATTTCACACATCTAAGGTTCTCCACAGTAGATTGCAAGTCTATATGAAATTGTCCTACATATGCACTAGGATACCGTCATGCACTACACAGCTCTTCACACCAAGTTTTACCTGTTCAAATATTAAGTAACAGATTTACTACTAAACACAGAAAACATTTACTACTAAACCTCTCCCAAAGCATAAAAAGGTATCTGTCCACTTCAATCCAGTCTATATTATAAATACCAAATGTCAAAAGAGTGAATGCTCTTACATCGACTACAAATAAGTGAAGCTGTAAAACCTTGAATGGCCACAACAGCAATATTTTTAAAATCGCTGGGCCAACAAAAAAAAAAACAAATCTAAACGCAAACTAATGTGGGGGGCTTTGCCCCCCACAAACCCCCTACTGAGATATATCAACTGCAAGACCACACTACAGTGGAGGAAACAGCAAAGCCCTGAAAAAAAATCACTGTATTGGCCATTTGAGGTTTTGCAGCCTCACTTATTTGTGGTAGATGTAAGAGAATTCGCTCTTTTGACATTTTGTCTTTACAATATAGCCCCCTTCAATCTATCCAGTTACAGAAATACAGGTATAGAAAATCCTTTAACATCCTGAATCATGTCTGCTTCTACCTTCTAAAGTACACCCTGTGACCTCCTACTGTAAGATTGTTTCAAATCACTGCCTTCATCAAATTCCGGATATGAAGATCCAGTTATCTACACCTCTGCGGAGATAAGTATGTCTAACTGTCTACAGCTCCAGAAGTTCTTTTGTGTTCCTTCTTCCCATTGCACCACACCTGCTGCCTTCCCCATGTTATTTTCCACATATACATACCTTAAGAAGTGAGATACAGAGGCTTCAAATTATAAACTATAAATGACTGTTCCTAAAGCCGTCAGAAATCGTAACCTTTCCTAAAATACCCTATAGTTCCTGCCACCCCAGACAACTCTATCGCAAAAGGCTTGAATCTTGTACATCTAATTACTATTACATTCTGAAGAGTGTGTCTACTCACATAAATAATATTGCTACACACAGAATGTTCTCTGGTTCTCTTTTTTTATAATATAATAATGTGCTCCTGTGTGCAGCAACATTGCTATTGTGTGTGTGTGTGTGTGTGTGTGTGTGTGTGTGTGTGTGTGTGTGTGTGTGTGTGTGTGTGTGTATATATGTGTGTGTATATATATATATATCTATATATATATATATATATATATATATATATATATATATATATATATATATATATATATATATATATATATATATATATATATATATATATATATATATATATATATGTATATGTATGTATATATATATCTATATCTATATGGGTCTACTTCATATGATCGAAAGCTCATATGATCAACATACCTTTCAGAGAGACCAAAACACCTAAAGTTCAAAACACCGAAAACTCAATTGGTCGAAACTCATAACATCGACACATGAAATTCAAAGCATTATGCCCTTTCTCCACTGTAGTGCGACCCTGAAGTTAGAATAAATTGATAGGGGGTGTGGGGAGCAAAGCCCCCCCCACATACATAATACATTTTAACAATACATGTGGATAGTTATAACAAAAATGACAATATTTATCCCACACCACCGCTAACTATTTATTCTAACTCCAGGGTCACGCTACATTGGGGAAAGGGTATAATGCTTTGAATTGCATGTGTCGATGTTATGAATTTCGACCAAATGAGTTTTCAGTGTTTTGAGCTTTAAGTGTTTTGGTGTCGGTGAAATGAGTGTTGATCATATGAGCTTTCGATCATATGAAGTAGACCCATATACACACACACATATATATATATATATATATATATATATATATATATATAAATATATATATATATATATATATATATATATATATATATATATATATACATATATGTGTGTGTGTGTGTGTGTGTGTATGTATGTATGTAGGTGCCAGGAACTGGATCAAATTGACAGTGCCCTAAAACTCAGTAGTGCAACACCATTTGGTCAACACAGACAAATAGTTAACAGGTGTATGACTTGGACAGTCCCTGAGTAGGGAAATATTTCCTTTCCCCAGGAATTGTGCAATCTTGGAGTTAGTATATATGTAGATATATATATATATATATATATATATATATATATATATATATATATATATATATTAAATAAGCAGGAGATGCGGGGGGTTCAAGGGGGGATTGCCCCTCTGCAAAAACATTATATATATATATATATATATATATATATATATATATATATATATATATAGGCACTACAGAATCCTGAAAGACCAAAGTCCTGAAGACCAAAATCCTGAGACCAAAGTCCTGAAAACTCAAAATCCTGAAAACACATAGGATACCAGCACTTACTATATTCCAGCATAAGTACATACAGAAACATATTGCCCTTCAACTATATGCAGGGGCAGGCCCCTCTGCATCCCCACACCCCCTGCTACTTAAATATAACAACTCCAAGATTGCACTTCAGTGCACTAAGTGCAGTCTCAGAATTTATATATTTAATTAGCAGGGATGTGTGTGGGAGGGGCAGCCCCTGCTCCACATGGGGGTACAGGGGTGCTTGCCCCCCTGCTAATACTCAGAGAAGAGTAATATGGTTTGTGTTTTGTTTCTATTTATTAATCAACCTTTCTCCCTACTTAAGAATTGTGACATCTGTTTCACTAAGTTGGAATAATTAGCATCTATAGCATTCTCCCACCTTGTACTTTATAATATCTTCCTTTGTTACCTCTGCCTGTTGCACATCTGCTCCTTGCCACTCTTCTCAAGTAGTAGACAGTACTCTGAGTTGGGCTTCATGGTCATCCAAGTTCCTACCTTATGGATATTATCCAAATCAGTGCATTTTTTTCTTTCATTTTTTTTTTTCTTTTAGAAAAGCTATTAATTTGCCTGAATATCAGGTTACCATACCTTTTAATTTCACACACAGATAAAGGGTAGGCTGCCATTAACTCAGCACCACAAAAATAGCATTCAGTCAGGAACAAAACAAACCAAAATTTTAACAAGTTGGTTATGTAGAAGAAAAGAGGCTTTCTGATCTGTTGATCTTTGAAAACTTCCTTCTTTGCCACTACATACTCATATACGGGTCTATATTATCTTTACAAAAGACGTGTTCAGCAAACATCTCTTCATCAACAAGTAAACAGAAAACTGTGTAATCACTGAACAGCCACATCATCGACTTTTTTCCCAGGGGAAGAAAGCGCTTGGCCTAATAAACAAAAAACAAACGTTAAAACCGTACATAGTGGGGGGCTTTGCCTCCCACACCCCCTAACTAAATTTACCAACCCTGACAGTGCACTACAGTGGGGAAAATGACAAATCCCCAATGACAGTCAAGAGCTTTTTTCCCCTGGGAAAAAAAGTCGCTGATGTGGCCGTTCAGTGATTACAGAGTTCACTCTTTACTTGTCGTTGAAGAAGTGTTCACTGAACACATCTTTTGACAAGATAATATAGACCCCTCATATACATCTCATCTCCTCTTCACAGTATGATGATCTTCCCAGGATATTTCAACTATTTCACTTTAAGCAAAGCTGCATGGTAGCACAGGGTTTTTAGTGCAATCTGCAGATATCAGCACAATAGAGAAATTCATGTTTTACCCTTATAAAGAATTGTTGGTGTGCTAGAGCATATTCACTCCTTTTTATGGATCAGTGGAAACTCAGCCTTTTTGTTTTAAAGACTCTGTTGACTATGTATGAAATCTAAAAGTGGGATCTGCTTCTATCTCAAAATAATCTTCACATTTTCAAGTACTTCACAAGACTTCAGATTGCAATATGTAGAATTTAAGTGCCCTAAACATTTGATACAAAACCCCATTTGGGCATTCTTGACAAACTCAAGAGATTAGAGATAAACCCTTAAGTCCCCTTGTGGATAGCCAGCTGGCTCACAGAAAGTAATCAGGAAGTTAAAATTTGGGAGTCCACCTCTACAAAAATGCTAGTTGCATGTGGAGTCCCTCAGCGATCTGTCCTGGGAACCCTCCTTTTTGGTGTTTTCTTCTGTGATGTCAAGACCACTGAAAGGGCCTCTAGCTAACTAAATTTGTGGATGATTGCAAATTAGGAGCTGTTATTGAATCCTCCACCAACACAATTGTTTTCCAGGAAGAGCTGACACAGACAAATAATTGGTATCATACCCATAGTCTAAAACAAAATGACAAGAAATGCATAACAGTATGCTTCAGGACGTCATCCACTCTGGCAACTATCATATTGACAACACTTCCTTATGAACTGACCCAGTAGTTATTGACTTGGGGGCATACATAGACAGTAATCTAGCATTTGACAAATAATTTTTTGTAGTGCAACTTATAAACCATGGATTTTATGAGGAGAAAACCACTAAATGAGGCAAAAATCTGGACATTTTGTGAAAATCTGGACTGTTTAGAGGCATAGCAAAGTGAGTGTAAATGTAACAGATTGGGTGTTACATTGCCTTTCTGATGGCTCTTGCTAATTGGTTGAGTGCTTTATGGCTTTGAAAGCCAGCAGATCACGGAGCACTTTTTTTCCACTTTTTAACTGTAACAAGTAGTACATGAAACAGACAAAACTCTATACACTACAAAGAATTATGATCATACCTCCGGTCACAACCCTAAATTATGTGTTCTTAACATGGATGACAAGATTCACCACAAGTGCTAATTTCTTGACATCCACGTCACAAACACTTAATAAATGGGCTTTGATCAGTAATCGGATCATAATCATCTACGTTACAACCAGCAGGGTGCAAGAGTGTGACGATATAGCATCATGTCACCATCACTGTGGTATCATCACTGATTCTCAGACTTGCATCTTTTCTTATATTTTTTTGCTAACAGGAATAGTAGAGCATAAGAGTGCATGTGTGTGTGTTGGGGAAGTTAGTATATGAATTTTACATAACCGCAGAATGAATATTATCAGTTTTTCTAATCGATGTCGCTTTGAAATGTAAGGAATCTCCATTTTTGGGAGACAGCTTGTGTCTTCTGGTTGTATATATATATATATATATATATATATATATATATATGTATATAAATATATCTACTTCATATGTTCAGCACTTCAAAATGCCAAATTTCAAATGGCCAAGACCATATGGTCGACATTTGATATGTTGAACATATGAAATATAAAAGTAAAAAACAAAAAGCACTTACCTAAACACTGCTAGCAGGGGGGAAAGCCCCCCCCCGCACCCCCCGTAACTTAAATATACCAACTCTGAGATCGCACTACAGTGCAGGAATGGAAATCTTTCCATTTTGCACTGTATGGAGATGCCGGTTCTGCATTGTCGGCATTTCAAATGTCAATCATATTGTCTCAGCCATATGAAATTCGGCATTCTGAAGTGTTGGCAATGTGAAGAAGACCTACTGATATATATATATATATATATATATATATATATATATATATATCTATATATATACACACACACACACATCAAAAATATATAGTAGAATGATTTCAGAATTAAACAATAGAAGTAGGTGTGGTAGCCATGGGAAGATAAAATGTTTAGTACTTAACTATTGTACTTAAAACAGATGCAACTTACCTCCTTGTTGAGATAAATAAAATTTGACTTGAACCCTTGGATAATATTTGTTCCTTTTATGCAGGGTAAACCAGTACATTTAAATGAAAATGTAAGAAAAGGTAAACAATGTACCAGTTTGGACACAGTGATGAGAATGGTCAGACAGAAAAAATGGTGTTGTATTTTCCTTGTTCTGTAACTTTTGAACTTCTATATAGTAGTTATTATTGGTATACATGCATTTGAGTGTACGGCCAATGTCTGAATGCAAACATGTCGAAAGCAGAACCCCAAGATCGCAAAATGTCAAATCTGTGGATGCTGAACCTGGGATTACCGAATGCCGGCCAGGCTACTATTCCCTCCTCTCGACCCATGGTAGGGCTTGTTGCAGCAGTTGTGTGATCAGGAATTTCAAATTCGACATTGGGCATGACATTATGAGCATTCGTGTGTATGAGCTTCGACATTTCGGTTCGGAATTACGATGGATCGACATTCGGTCACGTGACCAAACGCATGTATTCTATTATTATCACATAGCATTTGCTGGCTAAACCTTGCAGAGCAGAAGACACATTATAGAGTGCCCCAGTGGTATTAAAAATGGTTGCTAGCTTAGACTGCAATAACAATAGTCCATAAGTAAACTTTATCACCCAGAAAAAAAAGATTGCTACAGTAATTGAGTAACTTGTTAGTCTTCTGGTATGTTTAATGACTGAATTATTTAAGCACTAGTCCCCAGTTTGAAATTGAATGTGATTTCCTCTCAGCAATTAAGAAACATTGTTATTCAAATGAAACTTTATTGTCATGAAAAAAAGGCTTCTACAGTTATTGTTGCCTTCTAAAGTGATTGTTCATTGTATTCTTGACATAAAAAATGTAGTTAACCATGTTACTGTTAAGTAAATAAATGTAATCCTATGAAAGGAAAATTGTTATAACATTAGTCTTCTGGGGTGTTTGTTCTCTGCAGTCTATAAACAGATTGATTTGTCCTCTTAGTTTTCTATCTTTTTTATTTATTTACAGTTTTGTAATTGATTTATGAGCTGGCCTGAAGATCCTTTTTAGTCATGACCTCAACTATGAGTCAAGAATAGTACACAGAAATAGACTGCAGTTCATCAAATACAATACACTACAAATAACCTAAAAGGGTGTGGGTATGGCATAATGGTTGACGTCTTTATCTTATAAACACAAGGTACAACGTTTTATTTTAACCTCAGACTGTTGGCTAGCCTTAAGATACTCCTTGAGGGCAATTAGGTCAATATTCACCTATGAATATGTAAGAGTACTACTGTCCATCAGTACAATGAAACTTTCTATATGAAAAATAGAAAACTACAAGAATTTGGAAAAAGCAGGTATAGTTAGATAAACAATTGTTTCAGACTGCAATGTAATGTACATTATATATAATGTGCAATATATGTATATGTAAATATATGGTTCCCCTTTAGAATCTCGAATTGCTGAAAGCTCGAAATTCAGAAGCTTGAGCCCAGAATCTCGAGTTTTCAGCAACTCTAAATTCTAAAGCCGACATAAAAGACATGCAAGCATGTCTTTACAATGTTTTTGCAGGGGGGAAAGCCCCCCTGCTCCCCCTACACCCCCCTACTTAAATATACCAACTCCAAGATTGCACTACAATGGGGATGAGGGAAATCTCCCGTTCTGTGCTGTATACAGAAGCGCACAACGGGAGAATTTCCATTCCTCCGCTATTGTGCGGTCACGGAGCTGGTATATTTCAGCAGGTAGACTGCAGGGTGACTCGGCCCCCTGCGTACATGTCAGTAAACTTCCTTTTTTTTTTTGTTGTCTCCCCGTCACAAGTTCGAGTTACTGAAACTTGAGATTCTGGGCTCGAGCTTATGAATTTCGAGCTTTCAGCAATTTGAGCTTGTGAAGGGGAACTTTATATAAATATATATATATATATATATATATATATATATATATATAAAATACATATTAGAATGATTTCAGAATTAAACAATGGAAGTAGGTGGTAGCCAGGTGTAAATAAAAAGCCAACATCCAGAGAGTTCAGTGTTAACCATTGTCCTTAAGGCAGATGCAAATGCAACTTACCTTGTTGTTGATGTGTTAAGCAAAATTTGACTTGAACCCTTGAATAGAATTTTGTCTCTTTATTTATATTGGTAACTTATTCCTCACGGATAGATCAATCCTAGAGAAAACTTGGTCACCTCTAACAGTTTTCATCAGAATTAATTATATGAAATAAATATGTATATAAATAAGTTTATCTTACAATTCCACATGTTAAGCTTAATTTTCAGTTTGGAAAATTATTTCATTTTATTGTTCTGACCATTCAAGTAGTACAAACAGGCCCCTAACTAGGTAGCTATGTTGATTAACTTTATTACTGAAAGTGAGCGATGATTGTGTCACAGGGCAGTCACTATCAGCACAGGCATACTTTCAGACTGTTCTGATTCTCACAGAATGTCCAGATTTTAATTCATATTTTTGTTTTTTTCCTAATAAAAGTATAATTTTTCTGACAAATCATTGTGAGATGAAGTCATTAAATGACATACATTTGATTTTCAGACTTTGCATCCTTCAGAAATCATAATAAGACTTAAGTTTATAAGAACAATATTTCAGGTTTGTGCAAGATTTTTGGCCTTTGTCCCCCATTATGTTTAGCTCTGTAGAGATTTCATGTGCTTACAGGTTGAGAGGTATGGGTGTACATGAGTACATGATATTCCTGTTCCTACACATTTCTGAATTTGGTTGTGGCATTTCAGTAGCTTTGTGCATGCAAAGTTATTAACAAGTACTTTGTTCAAAAATCTTTTTGAAAGCGGAAATAATCTTCCAGTTAAAATAAAGGATCGACCTTTGGTCAACTGGTGCCATAGGCAAAAGGTCTCTGCAGCGCCCCACCCGACACGTTTGTTCTCAATGCTTTACTGAAATGGTCAGTGACCATCTTCTGTAATCAGTACTTGTCTGAAATAGTCAGTGGCCATCTTCTCTAATCAGTACTTGTCTGAAACAGTTAATGACCATCTTCTGTAATCAGTAATTGTTGGAAAACTATTGTTCCATATAAGCTACTCTGGTTGGCCCCATTCAGATACCTTCAAATATTCCCTTCCTCCCATGGATCTTTAACTCCACAGCTGTCAGTAATTTCCATTTTATAGTCTTACAGCTATACACAGCATTTTTAAATTTGCATTGTATATTTTAAAATCTATTATTATGACACAATATTTCTTTTACAGTTTATCTCTGCAGTTTTTTACATTTTATATTTATCTTGTTAAATGTCAAGATTTTTGTGCTTCTAATGATGAGCACTTCCTATCACTACTGACTTACATATGCATAGTAGTGTGCAAATGCATTTTAATTTACCAGTACAAAATGACATAAGTGGAAAAAGTCTAAGAACATATGTAATAATATTTATTATGGGTGCTAAATTCCTGGATATCACATTTACATTGAACTTATGCATTAAAATAATTCTCATGTACAGGGATATTTTAAGTTTCTCTTTTCCAATCACCATTTTCCCATAGCTTGAATATCTCCATACCTTTCTTCTTCTTCTGGCTTTTCCCAGTTAGGGACCGCCACAGCAGATCACCTGTTTGTTCATGATTGGCAGTAGAGTTTTACAGTGTCAAGTTGCCAGCCTGGCACCCAACCTTCCACGAAAGGTGCACACATGCACACACGCATACCTAGGACCAATTTAGAGTGTCCAATCCACATACAGCATGTCTTTGGGATGTGGGAGGAAACTGGAGCACCCAGAGGAAACCCACACAACCACAGGGAGGACATGCAGACTCCACACAGAAGGCACCCCAACCAACCATGGATTGAACCGGAGAACCTCTTGCTGTGAGGCGACAATGCTAACTGCTGCACCACTGTGGTCACCCAATATCTCCATACCTTTATTAATAAATTACACTCCATTTGTGTTAAATCTACAGAAGAAATATTGTGAACATTAGGATAGTTATTTATTTGCGTGTCAACAATGCCAAAATAGTTTCCAAACTTGTTCCTGTTCCTTCTAAGTTTTGTCCCTCCCCTCCTAGTTCTCCTAAAAGGAACTCAGAATTCCCTTTCTTATTGGGTGGGGAATTACATGGCGTGATACCTTCATTATCAGTCATTCACAATATTTCTTCTGTAGATTTAACACAAGCGGAATGTAATTTACTTAATAAAGGTATGGGATTTGTTCCCAATTTTTCAGTGTCTAAATATTCTTTTCCTCTGGATGTTATTAGTTTTTTTAGGAATCTTAATTTAAGATTATATTTCGATCAGGTTGATAATAATTGAGATTTTCAGAACTTCTGATTTAGGACTTCTTCATTTGTGCCTCCCATGAATAAGCATGTAGGAATATTTCAAAATATAGTATTGAAAAATTTACACTTTCTAGAACATGCACATGCACTTAAGAGTTGGGACAATTTAACTAAGGATGAACGTCAAGCCCTGAGTAGATTAAGTATTAATCAGAATATTGTTATCAACCAGGCAGACTAGGGGGGAGCAGTGGTTGTCTGGGACTGGGGTATGTATTACAATGAGGCTGTTAATCAGTTGTCCAACCATCGATATTATCAGTTTATGGTCTTGGACCGAACATTGATCTTTAAAAAAGAGATTAATAATTTTTTGGCCTTGGCTTGTGAAGAAGGTATTATTTTCAAAGAAGTCAAATATCATTTGACAGTGGTAAACCCCACTAGACAAAGCTACTGCTTGTTACCGAAGATTCATAAAAACTACAATCTGCCTCCAGGGCAGACCTATAGTGTCAGGCAGGGGTTCTTTAACAGAACCCCTTTCTGCTTTTTGACTAGATATTTAAAACCTCTTCTGATACATGTACAGGAACATATATAAGATACTACCCAGTTGCTGAATATAATTGCAGATATGCAGATTGAAAAAAGGCTGGCTGCTCCGCACACTTGATGTTAGTGTGTTATACACTAATACTCTACATTGGGCAGGCTTACTAGCTTTGGATTTTTGGCTTACACATATTTCTTTGTATGATACATGGTTCAATAGGTTTTTTTACTATGCCTTACTGAGCTTATGCTGAATAAAAATATTTTTTATTTTGATAATTCCTGTTATTTGCAGTTAAAAGGGACTGCTATGGGAGTGTCTTTCACTCCCATTTATGCAGACCTATTCATGGGATTTATTGAGCATCATTTGATATATGATGCCAGTCACAATATTTATCTTGATGCCATGGATATCTGGTGATGTTATTTGGATGATTGCTGGCTGGTTTGGCATTCTGATGATATTTATCTACATGAATTTGTGGATTATCTAAATGAAAACAAGTGGAACATTAAGTTTATATTAAACTATCATCCTAAGACAATCCCCAGGATGCAAGAAGCTCAGCGCAAGGACGATTTTAGCCTTGTGCCAAGCGTCCTCACTACAGATGGTGCAGCAGCACCATATGAATATGTATGAGGGCGCGCTGCCGCACCCTCAACATGCACAGGAAATGTGTGCGAGTGC
The DNA here is from genome assembly GCF_019279795.1 of Protopterus annectens. NCBI lineage: Eukaryota > Metazoa > Chordata > Ceratodontiformes > Protopteridae > Protopterus > Protopterus annectens. The sequence continues at coordinate 1,500,415,577 of NC_056735.1, forward strand.
AGGGGGCATGTACAAGTGCTCTATGGAGGCGTAAACATGCCCCGACACTTACTATGCCTACTAGTAGAGCCCGCCTCTAATAGTAAGTCAGTAAGTCAGTGTCCATGGATACCGAAATGTATGCTAAGCATAAAAGAGTGCCCATGAACAGTGAAACAAAATCAAAGTAGTAAACACACAAGCACGTAGTGGAATGTAGAGACCTGTCCCTAGAACTTTCACAATCAGATTCTCCATCCCTGTGTCCCTATTATACATTCAAATTGCTGCAATATCAAAGGTGTAAGCAAAGGGCAGCATGTCTGCACATCGCTGCCCTCCGCTGAGCGTAGCTTACACACCATATTCATTCAAATAGAGAAAAACATGCAGAATCAACGTAAGTGTCAATAGTGTAGAGTTTAGAGCATCCGGCTAACAAGCAGGCATTCACGGTTCGAGCCCAACAATAGCACATATCATTTTCCATGTGGAATGAATGTCGTTTTGCTGTAAAACTGACATTAGAGTATCGCATGAGATATTTAACTTAAACATCATTCAAGCAAAGTGGCACTGTCATAATGAATAAGGTACTAGTAACCAGGTGTAAGCACAAATAAGCAGCAGTAAATACATATAAGTGCCAGTAAGCAAGTCTGAGTGCACTTGCACGGGTCTAAGCCGTGCCCAGCATAGGAAATGTATATACGGATATACAGATATTATTTATATATATATATATATATATATATATATATATATATATATATATATATATATATATATGTATATATATATATATATATATATATATATATATATATATATAGATATCTATAAATATATATATATATATATATATATATATACACACACATATATATATATATATATATATATATATATATATATATATATATATATATATATATATATAGATATATGAAGAAAGAATGATGTAACAATAAAGTATACAAAAGGAATGAGAAGGGAATCAACAGCAAACCCAGTATTATATAGCGCTGTCAGCGTATGTCATATCCAGCTGGGCAGGAGTGAGCCAAGCACTGCTACTCAACCTACAGGCAGGATATTACCAGTGGGAGTAACATTGTTGATTTGCTAAGTCTACTTTACACACAGAGGGTAATTCCTGGTGGGACTACCCAAAAACTGATAGGATGATTGGCCATCCGACTATTACACAAGCAAGGGCAGGTATGTTCAAGGACTAAATGGTGTGAGAGCCTGAGAATACATGGGTTGGAACAACATATGTGTAGGGCCCCTAACGCTCAGGAGAGGGCAATGTGTGAAGGTGTGTCATGGATGCGATAACAAGTGGACAATGGATGGTATGCATGTATTTTGAACACGGGTGGGGTGGAGGTAGTATGGCTATGAAATTATTGAGCCAGACGTGCCAGAGTTGGATGGGCTGGTTCTAATTGGACTGCCCCATGATGGTCAGTGAGTTCGTTATAAGTATATATGCATACACACATGCAGACATCAATATGTAGAAGTACATTCTCTGTAACACTTTCATTCCATTTGCAGACATAAATAACATGAATGTGCCCTTACAAACCTCAACAGTAGATAGAATAATAGGTTGTGCAGAAGAGGGACTGGATGAAACTACTAAATCGCAGAAGTGTGTACAAAGTCTGAAGTCAGTGCTGTGCTGAAAATAATCAAATGTGAGGATTTCCCACACATGGAATCATTCCTGTGATCTGCCTGCTATGGCAACGCCAATTACTAAACTGGTCTATTTGTAAAAGAAATACACCAAACACGTACATAATTAGGGTCTCATGTGTAACGTGTGCATTACCACATAGTCATACTTATTAATTTATTGTAGTGTCATGTTAACAGGAGTAAGGACGTAATGAAGTATAGAGTCTAATATTGACATAAACACATGCGTGTCCCATGTGGGACAATCCAAAAATTGTGAACAGTATTCTTTTGTTCGCTCATGTCACCAGTGTTTGTGGACTAAATGTTTGGGAGTTCTGAGGATATGTGGAGTGAGTCAACCGATGGGATAGGTCCATAGGAGTAGGGAGTGGCCAATGTGTAGTGGTGTGGTTACACCACGAATCCGACTGGAGAATGGATGACTGCAGTGTTAGGGAGGCGTTGGGGTGTGTGTTTGGGGAACCAGGAGCCATAGGTATATGGGTATATATGCAAATGAAGCAGCACAGCAATAGTGTATTGGTTAGAGCAACCACCTAACAAACAGACATTCCTGTACCGAATCGCACTGTATGACATACCATTTACCATGGGTAATCTGTACATGAACATATTGCAACACCTGTCCGCTGTATAACCTGCAAAATGTCAATTAAAAGTTAATTGGAGTGAAGTGTCAGTGTCATAATGAATAAGGCACTTTTAAGCAAGTCAAGCATATATAAACACCAGTAAGTATGTGTAAGTGCATTTGTGCAGTGTAGTTATTGCTTTACAGACACACACACACACACACACACACACACACACACACACACACACACACACACACACACACACACACACACACACACACACATATATATGTGTGTGTGTGTGTGTGTGTGTGTGTGTGTGTGCATAGATATACACAGAAATACAGCTATGATAGGAAACAGCACACAAGAATGACATATGTTCACAGGCTATGCCAATGGATGTAAGGAGCCCAAGCAAGAAACACAAAACACGTAGCATGACCTTCCACCCCCCTCAGCCAGACATGGGAAACATACACACAAACAATGTAAAGAATCCACTGCTCCCAAACCACAGGCTGGATACAACTGGGGGGGGGGTACACAGTGCACTCGTGAATTCTAATCTTGGAACACAGACTGGAGCGTCCCTTGCAGGACACCCCAAAAATTGCCAAGACCAAAAGATGGTGATAGTCTGACCATTCTGGCTGGGGTGTATACATACTCGGAATACAAGTGTGGGAAATGTTGATGACTCATGGACCAAGACAATTGTATGAAATGGGTCCCATGAAGTGGAGAGTGGGCAGCATGTAGTGGTGTGTCCAGAACAAACCACGACCCAGAGTAAGGATGGGTGCTGTTGAGGAGGTGTGGGTGGAGGAACTATGGGTAGCTACTTATGGGTCTAGGTGTGCAGATGTTGGCTGATGTGGGCCTATATGGACAGCCCTAGGGATGTAAGCCAATGTGTTCACTGGGCAGAGATTTCGCCCAACGAGCAGCCACACCCACTATGAGTCCCGCTGTAGCAAAGTGTAATCTATATGACAAGGAATGGAATAACCGGATGTAGACGTATATATGTAGAGGTATGTGAGTGCATATCTACCCATAGTGACATAGAGATAAGCCTCTCCCTCTCCGTAGTACAAATGTATACATACAGAGACAAAATACAGATACATACCCACATATAAATATACACATATGCAGACACCCATAGACCCATATGTTGTGAGATATATAAATATATATATATATATATATATATATATCTACAGCAAAATATAAATATACATGTATGCATTCATATACAGATATATCTGTATATAGTAATGTAAATATATATATATATATATATATATATATATATATATATATATGTGTGTGTGTGTGTGTGTGTGACTGCAAATATACACATGTATATAGCCAGGATATGATACAGCAGTTACGAGTAACATATGTTCACAGGCTGTGCATATGGGGAGAGGGGTCCAATAAACAAACGTGTAACACGTAGCATCAATCCCCCCCATCTAGGCCGGTGAGACATACAGACACACAATAAAGGTAAACACACTGCTTCCCAGACCACTGGCAGGATACTACCAGTGGGAGAGACCTGCCAGGTCTAATCTTGAAACATTGACATCAATGTCCCTTGTGGGACACCATAAATTAATGATTGAGGCAGTCCCGGTAATGACTTTTCAAACCAGGTTGTAGATGTACACGGACCAGTAGGTTGAGCAAGCCTGAAAACCCATGGGTTGACACAATGTATGACATGTGTCCTGATATGGGGAGAGTGGGCAGTGTGTAGTGGTGCATTTATACCCCACCTGCACCCACAGTAAGGATGAGTGCTGTAGAGGAGTGGCAGGTGGAGGAACTATGGGTATGCAATTATGGGCCTAGGCATGCAGGTGTTGGCTGGTGCAGTCATATTAGGACTGCCCCGGGGATGTAAGTAATATTCCGAAATGGGCATAGTTGATGCCCATACCTCTCAACCCCTAAGAGCATATCCACTGGACATGACATAAACCATTTAGGGAACAAATAGGGACCATACCTTTGAACTGTCCCCGATTTCCAGGGACGTCCCTGATTTCAACTCAGTTTCTAACTCTGTCCCACTGAATCCCTTCTAAAACTAGTGACATTTGGAGGAAAGGTGGTCAATTACACATAATGAATAATGACAACAATTAAGAGTTATAAACATCATTTACCTCAGAAAATGTGTATATATTCATATGCTCTGACTCTGTCAATGTGTTATTTTAATAGCACCAATAATTTAAATGTGTCCCAGATGTTGTTATGCCATGTCCATGATTCAGTTTGTATTTTCCCCCAATTGTATGAGAGGTCTGATAGGGACAGAAAGCTCATATTCCACTGACAACATTAGAAAGATAATAGAATATTAGTTATGCAGTAGCATGACTCGGCTGAAGGATGTGGGTTCCAAAACCCAATTACTTGTTTGTATTGAAGAGTGTCAGTTCCCATGTATTAGCCAGGTGGGTGCAGATTGTAAGAGGAACACACCAATAATATGAATCACTCTGGACAGGCTGCAGATTCCGTATAGTCGAACAGCATGCTGTCGCCTAATGGGCAGCCATTCCCGATACTGTAGGCATGTAATCCAATGTAATAGGCATCACAAGGTAATATCATAGTCCTCACTCCCACCCAGGGGTGTGAGTGTCAGATGCAAATACCAAATGCAGTGCATTTGCAAGTGCGGGAGCAAGCGGGTGTAAGCCTGTTTGGCCACCAGTATGCGAGTATTACACTGGAAAAGCAATGTAGAGGCAAACTGAGTGTAAGAATCTGTATCCAGAGTTTAGCATTGCTTAGCACCACGCAAACCCACTCACACCTGCTCACAATTGCTTTAATGTGCCTTAATCACACCATATCCAATGGCCTTGTTCTGCCCAGCAACAAAATAAATGGCCTCTGCAAGGCTCGAAACTAGGACCCTGCACACACAGCTATTGTGATTTACCACTAAGCCATGGCAGATAAACAGACATCGGACCTCATCACAAAAATATCATCCAGCGCAGTCATTCGACAGTATAGGAAATGTATTCCATCATGTAGATGTATGTGTGAGTGTTTATGTCCAGCATATAGATACATACATATATATAGATATATCAGGAAAATCCAATGTTACAACAAAGCATTACAAAGGATTGAAAAGGGAAACACCAGCAATGCCTGTATTATGTAGTGGTATTGTCCTATGTAATACCAAGACTCCCTCAGACAGACATGTATCATTCATGCACGCAAACATTTGTACATTGGCCATATACATCATTCTGTGCATGTTATTTATATTAACACAACAGTTCCTCTCCAATCATTATGTGAGAACAGTACTCTTGCAAGGTGCTGTGTGCGACATCATCATCATGATAATGGTAAATGGGGTAACCATGGAGGGATCAGTTGTGATGTGTGTACAATGGAGTCGTCCGCATCATGTGTACATGGAACATTTAGGAGTCATGTGCACACTAGGATCGTGTGCCTGAGAGACAGGGGTGAGGACAAATGGATTATGTTGTGATGCAAATTAAAAGGGTTACATGCATCTAGTGGACATGTGTGTGAAATGGACAGCTATGTATGGGGCAAATTTTGTTCTAGGAACCGATTGGCCTTTTGTTTCCATAAGGTAAGAGGGGGATGTGGGGGAAGGAGAGTAGGTATGCTCATGGAGGGTAGGTAGGGCAGGATGACAGACAAGACAGCATACAGGGTCAGTATATGACACATGTGGGGGGATACACCTCGGATGGGGAGGAGTGTTTCTGCATTCACAAACCCATGAGCTCCCAGATGGAAACAGTTGGGGCGGAGGTCCCCAGCCATGGACAGCCACCACTGCACCAAAACAGCTGCAAAGGTGGCAGTGCTGGGGGCTGTCTAATAGGGGCAGCCACACTCTGAAAATGTGACACTCTGCCATTGAGATGGCGTATCTGGCATCAAAACCCCTTATTGACCCCCTACGCACCACATCTGGGACTGTACGACAGCTGACATTTTCCTGTCTGGACCTGCTCCCGGGGTGGGGGGACAGGCCCCATCCTCAGTGGCAGTACCACCAGAAGGTGGTGCAGAGCCAACAGAGCTGGAGGTCCAAGGCTGGGCCCCAGATGTGCTGGTGCCCGGTGCCATGGCCAGTTGAAGTGGAACAGGAGGTTCTGCCAGGACCTCCAAACCCATACAGCCTATGGTGTTGCAGTTTAAACACAGATATGGCTTAGTAATAGTCAACAGCATTCAGGATTACTTACAGCAGCATGCATAGATATGACCATCAATCCAACACAACAGATGGTATACATTTGCAGAGGGAGCACATTGCATGTGTATATACTGCATGACATCTGTACAAAGTGTAGAAGACTTGTGAATGCAGCTATGAACAGTGGCCCATTACTGGCATGTCACTGAGAACCCCAGACAGTGTCTGTCATAACACTGTTTCATGTGACATATGTCCAGTCAGGGATGCAATGGCAGTAACTTATCACTATCACCATGTACTGGCTCCAATCCTCACACTATGATCCTGCTGTTCACAGATGTGTGTTCAGTGACTAACACAGGAAACAAATGGTTCCACACACTGACCAGTCCACAGATGGCCCTGCAGATGGGGGTCCCTCACAAACAGAGCACTGTCTTGTCAGTTTTAAAACATGCAGAATAGCCATTACCACACACAACTTGTTAAACAGGCAGTAGTCTCAATGAAGCATAGCTACACTTACATGCTGTAGTCATGTCTGGCACATCACCCTCCTGTCTTTAGACTATTTCCCACTGTGTATGTTGTTTGAGGAACATCCAGATATCATCTGTGATGCCGTTTACCAAACACCAGATCCAGATACCACTCACAGCGACTGTCATGAGCAAACACCAACATGACGTTCCTAGATATTGTACTGTGTTTTTCATGTGAATGGCTATGGGAACATCATCACAGCTGTTCCACATGCAATCAGCTAGAAGAGGACTGCAATAGGTGCAGAGGCCATCACCTGATTATGACCATCACTAACAATACACAAGCTGCTGCTGAGCAGGTGTACACCTCCACATCCACCAGAGAGTGTGTGGGAGGGACAGACAGAGGCAAAGCACATCACAGAAGGGCTTGGAGACAAATACCTAAGCATCGTTTGTCACACACCTACCAGTACAGGCGTTCAAACCCCTGACTGACAAGTCATCATTATTACAAGTGCATGCAGTTACTCCATGTGCCACATAGCTGACATGCTGGTGTGCTGTAAGAACATATATGTGTGTTGGTGAGCAACATCTGCAACAGAGATATAGTAGACATACATTAGGTGTAGCACACATGACTGTCCACATGAACGGATTTCATTGTCAACACAACCACACTCTCTAATGGACTCACATTGACACTCTTTGCCAGGCCCACAAATACACTCCCAAACTACTTAGTGTGTCACACTGCAGTAATGCACAGGTACTACATGCACCACAGGGGATATCTGAAGGTTCTATGGGCTTAGGGCATGTGAACGTGTTTGACATCTGTTGATATGCCAATGGTAGTTATACTGGGAGTGACTGTGGTTGGGAGCATCATACCCCATATGCAGACACAAGGTGCCAGTACTGACATGCATGTGTGCATTGCTTCATGGGAGTGTAGTGGTTGGCTGTGTAAGATGGCTGTACAAGGCTGGGTGAGGGGTAATCCTTGGCATCATGCCACCCGACAATGGAGTGCATTGTGGTACAGGGGTGTAGTGTCTGCAATGTCCTGCACAGATTTGTATTGTATGAACTGTCCTAACATCCTGGTTACCATTGTGTATGGCCATAGCTTTGCAATGCATGCCATGTCTGTGTTTGATAGTCCTTGACATGGACATTGCCTGGGATGTGCATGTCCCACGATAATGTACAGTGACATGTACAGGTGTACCTGGTTTGACTGGCACATGTTGTATACACAGACTGTTATCCTCCAATATGCCAATACTGGCCTGGTGTGGCAGAACCTGCTTATAGTCAGCAGGTTGACCCTGTACCTGCATTGATAGCATGATACAAGTATTCCCTGGTGTCAGTGGCATCGGTCCATACAGGGCACATGTGTAAGGCATTGTATGGCCTCTGTGGATCACATTTGATGCCACCACATATGTTGCAGGCATCTAGTGGGGAACATAGTGAAGGCACATTGTCAGCAATTATGTGCCTATTGTACTGCTGTGCAGGGTGCCATGTCCTCTGCAGCCCACTGAAATCACGCCATGCCTACTATCTGTCATCAATGTACAGGGTACTAGCAACATAGTAGGATATTCTAGGCAAGTGTGTTTGTGTATGACACATGGGTTCAGGATGTATTCTGGGTAATAGTAGAGTTGCATACTTTGTTCACCAGGCCTTTTGCCAGATGTAGGGGTATGGCTTGCCAAAACAGTCCCTTGGCTGACTGACATCTGTACTCCTTGTGAGGTGGACATTGTGATATATAAGATGAACACCATATAGGAAAACTACAAAATCCATTCCCCAGCATGTCCAGTGGTTAAACACTCACAGCCACTTCCACACAGGTTCTGACAGTCAAACACTCACACACACCTGCCATGTCCTGGAATAGAACCCCTACCTAACTAGTGTATCACACTACAGCATTATGCAGTTCCAGCACATGCTACAGAGATTACTGGGTTACAGCAGTCCCAGAGGTGTATGTCTAGGTGGGTGACATCAGCAGGATTGCCAAAGGTAGTCATGTGAATTGTAAAGAGTGTGCATACTCTAAAAGGCATTATTATTTTCTCAGGCAGACAGACACAGGTAGTCTCTCTTGGAATAGAAACCCTACCTAACTAGTTTATCACATTACAGCAATACGCAGTTACAGCATGCACTACAGAGAATACTGGGTTACAGCAGTCCTAGAGGTGTATTCCTAGGTGGGTGACATCAGCAGGATTGCCAAAGGTGGTCAAGTGAATTGTAAAGCGTGTGTATACGCTAAAAAGCAATGTTCTTGTCTCAAGCAGACAGAGACACACACACACACACACACACACACACACACACACACACACACACATACACACACACACACAGTTGGCATCTCTTGGAATGGTACCCCTACCTAACTAGTTTATCACAGTACAGCAATATGCAGTTACAGCACACGCTATGGAGAATACTGGGTTACGGTAGTTCTAGAGGTGTATTTCTAGGTGGGTGACATCAGCAGGATTGCCAAAGGTGGTCATGTGAATTGTAAAGAGTGTCCATACTCTGAAAAGCATTGCTCTTGTCTCAGGCAGACAGAGACACACACACACACACACACACATACAGTTGGCCTCTTTTGGAATAGAACCCCTACCTAACTAGTTTATCACACTACAGCAATACGCAGTTACAGCACGCGTTATGGAGAATACTGGGTTACAGCAATCCTAGAGGTGTATTTCTAGTTGGGCGACATCAGCAGGATTGCCAGAGGTGGTCATGTGGGTTGTAAAGAGTGTGCATACTCTAAAAGCGTTGTTTCTTTCACAGGCGGGCTGGCAGACACACACACACAGTTGACCTGTCTGGGATTAGACCACCTACTAAACTTGTTTAACACACTACAGCATTAAGCAGTTACAGCATGTGTCTTGGAGATTACTGGGTTACAGCAGTCCCAGAGGTGTATTTGTAGGTGGGTGACATCAGGATTGCCAAAGAAGGACATTCCAAGTGTACTGTGGGTTGTACATGTCTGTTACCTGCATGTACCCGCTGCTTACTGTCACAAAAACACATTTACACCTGCTTACAACTGACTTATGCAGTCCTAATTGACAGTATCAAAAAGGCTTGCAGGTCTTGAACTCTGAACCATGCACACTGAGGTCACTGGACGTACCACTAAGCCATCTGGGGTGTACAAATGTTGCAGGGAGTCTATAATGTACATCCTACTACAGGTATTCCACAGTACTGAAAACAATGGGACAGTCCCTCTGTGTACATATATACAGTATCCTTGAATGTACTGCACTCTGTGAAACAGCAAAGACAAGTCTACATCTGTACAACTGTCATAACTACATATATATATGCACCTACAGGATGTGTACACACACACACACACACACACACACACACACACACACACACACACACACACACACACACACACACACACACACACACACACACAGAGTTGGCATCTCTTGGAATGGTACCCCTACCTAACTAGTTTATCACAGTACAGCAATATGCAGTTACAGCACATGCTACAGAGAATACTGGGTTACGGTAGTTCTAGAGGTGTATTTCTAGGTGGGTGACATCAGCAGGAATGCCAAAGGTGGTCATGTGAATTGTAAAGAGTGTTCATACTCTGAAAAGCATTGCTCTTGTCTCAGGCAGACAGAGACACACACACACACACAGTTGGCCTCTTTTGGAATAGAACCCCTACCTAACTAGTTTATCACACTACAGCAATACGCAGTTACAGCATGCGTTATGGAGAATACTGGGTTACAGCAATCCTAGAGGTGTATTTCTAGTTGGGCGACATCAACAGGATTGCCAGAGGTGGTCATGTGGGTTGTAAAGAGTGTGCATACTCTAAAAGCATTGTTTCTTTCACAGGCGGGCTGGAAGACACACACACACACAGTTGACCTGTCTGGGATTAGAACACCTACTAAACTAGTTTAACACACTACAGCATTAAGCAGTTACAGCATGTGTCATGGAGATTACTGGGTTACAGCAGTCCCAGAGGTGTATTTGTAGGTGGGTGGCATCAGGATTGCCAAAGAAGGACATTCCAAGTGTACTGTGGGTTGTACATGTCTGTTACCTGCGTGTACCCACTGCTTACTGTCACAAAAACACATTTACACCTGCTTACAACTGACTTATGCAGTCCTAATTGACAGTATCAACAAGGCTTGCAGGTCTTGAACTCTGAACCATGCACACTGAGGTCACTGGACGTACCACTAAGCCATCTGGGTTGTACAAATGTTGCAGGGAGTCTATAATATACATCCTAATACAGGTATTCCACAGTACTGAAAACAATGGGACAGTCCCTCTGTGTACATATATACAGTATCCTTGAATGTACTGCACTCTGTGAAACAGCAAAGACAAGTCTACATCTGTACAACTGTCATAACTATATATATATATATATATGCACCTACAGAGACACACACACACACACACACACACACACACACATATATATATATATATATATATATATATATATATATATATATATATATATATATATATATATATATATATATGCATATACACAGACAGCCATAGCTATATACGTATATGTATATCTATATATCTATATCTATATATATATATATATATATATATATATATATATATATATATATATATATATATATATGTACACACATCTGAATGCCCTTTGTGACACAGAAGGGTTTCAAAGGAACTGACGTGTACACATAACAGAGGCATCCCTTATGTTATAACATTTACCCAACTGTAGTCATGCTTGACTGTGTATTCTTTACCATACCTAGCTATATAATACTTTGTAGACACCGGTCACCACAGATGGCTACCATGGTGTGCTAAAAGACATTACACATGGGCATGCCTGGCTACATGGTAGTCACACACATAAACACGCATGCACTTGCCAGTAATGTGCATACACGTCTAGCCTATGTAAAGGTAACTAGTACAGTGGTATGCAGTTGGGGTATGTGCCACTGAACACATACAATTACACATACTCATTCCATGTCTGAGCTGGGTGACATTACAAGACCGATTACTTGTAGTGGGGAGGGGGGAAGAGAGAGAATTAGTGGCTGACAAGGATAAAGGCCAGTGCAAAAGGAGGTATCTCTTTGGAATGCAGCAAACCCCGACAGGATGTAGGCACAAATACACACACCCAGGCATTTGCTGTCACACACACAAACAGATGCCAGTGGTGGGATCAGAACTTCTGCCTTTTTAAAGATCACTATTACAGTACTAAGCAGTTATGAGACACACCACAGAGATTACACATTCCAAGGTAGTCAGTCTGCCCTTCTACAACTTAGGACAACAACAGGGAGACTGACAGTCCGAAGTACATAGCTGTAGACCTGTGTGTTTAAAGTAGGTGTCCATTACAACCTGTATGCACAAACAAGACACATCATCCACAGATAGGCCTGAGAGGTATAGTTGTAGCACAACAGGAACCTGAACTGGAGTATGGCCATCTGTGGAATGGACAACTGCTATCACTATACAGGGTTACAGTGGGCATCCTCATACACTTAGTAGCACTGGGCTGTTTGGGATGCACTATGACTACAACTACACAAGGTTATACTGGGCATGCTCATACACTTAGTAACAAAGGGCTTGTTGGATGCAATAACTTAAATTACACAAGGTGGCAGTGGGTACACTTATACACTTAGTACCACAGGGCTGTTTGGGATGCACTCCGATTCTAACCACTGAAGGCCACAGTGTGCATGCTCAAACACTTAAATGTACAGAACATGTTGTAATGGACTCCTATTGTAAACACACAGGTTTACAGCTAGGTACATCTTACCCATTAGTATATATGCACATCATACTGGTTTACTACCTGATACCTGTATGTGGCCTGTAAATGATATATCGGTGTCTGTGCTGTGTGGTACACATGCATACATGTACATGAAGTACTGACATATATATGTTATGTATACACATTCATGCATGTGTGGACATGACAGACAATAGTTTACCTGGGTCGCACAGGAGGATACTACCTACAGCATGTGTCACACACCTTGCTGCCCTGAAAAGCATACATTGATAGCAGGTTATGGACAGTAGCATTATATGTGGAATAGTGGCATGTGCAAGCATAAAGTGTGAGCCACCTTGTGTAATGGTACTGAGGTGCAGGTGTCAAGATGACCTCTCCCAGCTGTGTTAGTAGTTGTCTTTATTAGCAGGACTGCTACCCTAAATATATCTCACATTGGTCATATATACAAGTTCTGCTGCTGTCCGTCACCTTACATGAGGCATTTGCTGCCAAGCACATTAATGCCATGCGCAGTGATGTCATGGTATGGGTGGCAACTGGCAGCCAAAAACAATGAGCCAATGTCTTGCTGATATTATGAGGTTGTCCAGTGTCTGTCATTCTGGGCTGTTATGACCGAATGACGAGCCTTCAACACAGAGCACATGCATCCATATTACACGTGTGTGTGGATAATACCTAGGTCACATTTACCCATATAGCCACATTCCAAGGCAAATGTCCTACACACAGAAGTAACACCCTAACACCTACATGACAATTGCATTGGACGCTTATGCTAACCCGTGCTAGATGTGTGGCTTTAGTAATACATTTGCTCAATGTAGAACCTACAGTGGGGAATACTGACATCTGTGCAGTAAGAACACCTGGCTGAAGGATCTGTAATGCACAACTGCACTACCACCATATAACTTAGATCCAGACCTGTGGGCCATAACAGTGATATGGACCATTCCAGGTCATGGTGTGCACATATTCATAAAGGCTACTCACATGTAATGAGCCAATGTCTTGCTGATATTATGAGGTTGTCCAGTGTCTGTCATTCTGGGCTGTCATGAACGAATGACGAGCCTTCAACACAGAGCACATGCATCCATATTACACGTGTGTGTGGATAATACCTAGGTCACATTTACCCATATAGCCACATTCCAAGGCAAATGCCCTACACACAGAAGTAACACCCTAACACCTACATGACAATTGCATTGGACGCTTATGCTAACCTGTGCTAGATGTGTGGCTTTAGTAATACATTTGCTCAATGTAGAACCTACAATGGGGAATACTGACATCTGTGCAGTAAGGAACACCTGGCTGAAGGCTCTGTAATGCACAACTGCACTACCACCATATAACTTAGATCCAGACATGTGGGCCATAACAGTGATATGGGCCATTCCAGGTCATGGTGTACACATATTCATAAAGGCTACTCACATGTAAAGACCACTACTCTGACATAACACATCACAGATGAGTCATGTACAGGTGACAGTGGCAAATGCTGCATTCTAGGTTGTATCATTATATACATCCACCACCTTGTTCCCAGACTACCAACACACATCCATATGTGGCATGACATAGTATGGTAGATCACCAGATATCCCTTAATTGGTAGGCTGTACCTAGGCCTATATCAACTGTGCAAAGTACCCGTGTACAGACACAGCTGCATAATGTGTCATGCAATGCAACAATGCCACTGTTTGCAACCAGCTCAGTTGTACACATACCAGGGTCCATCGGATGCTGTCAGCATTTACACAGTCAACTGCTGCTGTACACCAGTAAACAACACCCTCATGGTTGGATATGACCTAACCATACCTGCCCTAGATATGTACATCCCACACTCATACAAGATAAATTACATTACCATAGCTTTCATTTACCTTTCTACATGCAGATGGCTACAGTCATTACACACATGCACATGGCAGATAGCATGCTAAGTGTACATAAGGTTTGATATCTATGTTGACAGAGGTAATATCACCTCTGTACTGGTCACCCATGACACCTATCACATCATACAACACTCCATGTTGCATGTATGTCTTTTGATGTGTCCACCTAATGCAATGCCTACAAACATACCCAATTACAGGACCATAGGACCTACACAAGGCCTGTATTGACAGACTCAGGGAAATCCAGCTCTGTACTGTAAGTTTCTTAGTAGTCACAGGTGATATGTTCATGACATGTACAGCCATGTGTGGCCACAGTTCCTACATATACCCCATGTCAACAATTGCAAGCCATGCATGCTGTGCGCTGTCTGGACATTAACCTTAGTACCACAATAGCAAGTACATGCTGGGGTGAGATGTTTACAAGCAACACACCTCACACATGCTTAAATGATTGTACAGCCTAGCCCTAACAGAGCACATTCCTAGAACTCTTCCAGTACATATGAGCTGTGTGTGGCAAATATGATGTGCTCACTGTTGACCATTACAGCGCCCTGGCTTCACCATGGCACTGTCAAGTAACAGTTTGTAGGAGCATGACATGCAATAATGCTGTGTGTGTCACGCTATGTGCTGTTGTAAAATATGTACACTTGGCTACTCGGTGAAAGTGGTGGTGTCTTACCAGTACATGAATACAACATCCATTATGGTGTAATGCTTGGCTATGTTTTACACATGGCGTGGGGACAGTGTGGAATGTATCCTCTTGACCTGCTAGTGCACGTACTGATGTAGACTACATATGTGTACATGTATTGCTGTTTGTGTAGATTCCATGTGTGTGCAGTGTCTGATGTTTGAAGGTGACGGTTGTCTTAGTACATCATGCTGTTGCAATACAGCCTCAGCATTGCCAACTGTATATGGTGATATGCTGTAAGTACAGTAAGCTGTACATGAGGTATGGACAGATGTTAGGACATGACTACTAAGTGGTAGGGCTCCTTTGCAGATGAATGATTACTGAGGACAGCTCATTGGTGTGTTACAACCAGTCCTGCAATCACCCGAGTACCTGGTAAGGTCAGGTTTTATTAATTGAAGTAGAAGACAAACAATGTAGAATGCTGTAAGGGTGACACTGAAGGCAAACCTCATGACAACTGTAACAGTAATACCTCCCCTGTGCATATATTGTGCATAGATCAGCACAGTTGTCAAAGGAAAGAGTCAGTAAGCATTGTGCCAGGTACAATAGTGCTCTACTTCTGTAGTACCTATCATGAGATAGGCAGGTGTTTGATTCACAGTACTGGCACATGTGGGTGTGTGTCCATATATGTCACATATGGTTGGGAATACATCTCACATGTTATCACTCTCAGGAACACCGTTGTTGACACCAGTACAGAGTGAAGTGTAGAAAGAAAGGCATAGGCAGGTGGTTCAACTTCACACATGTAAAGTGCTTGTATGTGTGTGACATAGGTGTATATCTTTGTGAATGCCAGTGTGTGTGTGTGTGTGTGTGTGTGTGTGTGTGTGTGTGTGTGTGTGTGTGTGTGTGTGTGTGTGTGTGTGTGTGTATGGCTGTCCGTGTGTATGGCTGTCCGGTTCCTGGAGTGAGGCTGTATTTTACCATAGTGAAATGTTAATCCCCCCTCCCACCATCCACTCAAAGCAATCTAGCATCCCTGTTGATAGCATCAATTGTAGACGGGCATACTAACCGCCTGTTAACATGTACTCTCTGGGGTGTGACTTGTTGTTACATAGCCTACTGATGGACCCCCCTCCCCACATACACTCACTGCACTGTAGTATCCCTGTTGATGTCCTCGATCTTAGGCCATTCCAACTACCTGTACATGTGTAATTTCTGTGGCATGTCTTGTAATTGTGTAGTACTATAATGATGATATGCACATAGGCAGGGATTCTCATCCAAACACTGGCAAATATGTGTGTGTGTGTGTGTGTGTGTTTGTGTGTGTGTGTGTGTGTGTGTGTGTGTGTGTGTGTGTGTGTGTGTGTGTGTATGTGTGTGCGTCAGTGTGTGTGTTACAGTGTCTGTGAATCCCTGAGTGTGTGGGTGTGTCTGTGTTTGCATGCTGTCATTGCAGTGGGTATTACTGATTCCCAATGAGAAGCCACTATTTCCTCTGGCCTTTACCCTTGTCATCTGGCAAACCACTCTTTTACCCACTCCTTGGTCCAGGTAACTATACCTGTGATGTCACCCACTATGGATGTGGCGGCTCTGAACATAGTAGCTTACTACACAGCTATCATGCTCTTGGATCATTAGAACAGTAAACATAATTGAAACATTGGAGAATATAACTGTGATGTGGAAGCTACAAAGTGCATGCAGATATTGTCATACTGACTTGTGGGTAGTCAACATGTACATATGAGACTCCCACAAACACCAACATCCCCCGGCACAATGAACTACACATGAAAAAGGAAGGCAGAACATCAAGATCAACATGCTGTTAGTGTTGTTACACATGATACATACTGACAAACGTACAAAATGCATTCTAAAACTGCAATACATGGTATGTCTGCTGCCTGCCAACACTTCTCAACAATATTAATCTACAATTGTCTACCTAGTATGTTCACCCTGTGCATCAGACCATATGAACAGGTCCCTGCACCGACGGTGTGGATGACAGGGATGTGGCACAGGCATCATCATATGCACAGGGCGATAATGTTTGCCAGAGGCCTAGGCTGTGCCATTGGATGACATCATGTGTGTGAGTTAGGGCCTGTGATATCATTGGGTGTGTGTGGATTTTATGCGTGTGGGTGTGTTGTGAGGTGCCCTACATTTGTTTCCAGTGTGTCTGTATGCATGCATACAGGTCTGGCATGTGGCTGGCCTACACAGGGATAATATTGACAGCTGCAGACTGTACAAGGCAGGTTTCACAGTTCATGGTTTCTGGCCCTTGCCACATGACCTGCACCTGCCAGGGATTGCACGGGCACTACCAGGCAGTGGTCAAGATTGGGTACCATCTGATGACACATATCCACTGGAATCGTGTCCCTGTTGGGACCATCCAGTACTATGTGCACATGGCCTGCTGTGTCCTGGTGTGGACTGCACAGCACCAGCTCCACTGTTGCTGCTACCACCACTATGGGAGTGGGTATGTGCAGTAGCATGTTCACATAGACCTTCAACAGGAGATGTTGCTGGCATTCGTCCACGTGCCTGATGCCTCACTCCCACCAGATGTTCCAGCACAGACATTCTACTGTCAAGGACTCCCACCATGTCACCCAATTGTCTATCCAAAACATCTGCAAGATGATGGTGAGCATTTGCAAGTGACTGGATGTTTTCAGTTAATGCGTGGACAGCAGCCCTCTGAAGCCTCAGTCCTTCTCAGTTGTGCCATTCAGCATGTGCCTGTGCCTCCATTACAGCCCAATACATGCGTCTGGTGACTCCAGCTGATGTGCTTGGACTTGCAGGGGCATGTTGGCCAGTGATCGTCCTACAAGCAGTGCTGGGCACATGCCTGTGTGGGACATCACCAATCTGTTGACTGGGATCATGGTGTGCAGGCACACCTTCCATAGTCACTACACTTCCCTGTTCCATGCTACCACCCACCAACTGTCCTTCCTCCATGGCCGGTGGTGATTGGGTATGTGCAGGCAGGTGAACTGTGTGCAAGGATGAGGAGGGGACAGGTGGAATGGCAACCAATGGCACAGATTCATCCCCTGACAACCCTGCCTGTACCTCAATAATATTATCATCATCACTGCTAGAGTCTGTGGGGATACTAACATCAGGTGGACCGCAAAAGGGCAACGTACCTACATCAACACCTGTGAGGGGAAGACAAGAACTGTACATTACAAGTTATACCAGACAGACACAGACAGACAGACAGAGACACACACAGACAGAGACACACACAGACAGACAGACACAGACACACACACACAGACAGACATAGACACACACACAAACACACACACAGACACAGACACACACAGGCAGACACAGACACACACTGACAGACAGACACAGACAGTCACACACACTGACACACACACTGGCATACACATAGATTCACACAGACACACACACAGACACACACAAGCACACACAGACGCACACGCTACATGCAGGTGATATGGCAGATGGCATTCAGCTTAGACAACTATAGTTTCAGCTTAGGTGATTATAGTGGTAGTTATCATACATCCCTGAGCTGCACACAACAGCATGCATGTGTTATAGCAGACAGCATGCACCTTACATAATTATAGTAGTGGTTAGCATACATACCTGTACTGCACCATTTGTGTTAGTAGCCTATGCCTCATACCTGCAACACAATGCATGCATTTTGCACCATTGTACTGCACTGACATGGTGTGTACAACATACACCACATGTTAACAGACTATCACTGACCTTTGTACATCTGCTACTGATGCTTTGTGTTGGACACTGACCCTATGTGTGAGGACATGAGCTGTAGGGTATGCTGACTGCATACTATGTTTGCCTGAGCCCTAGCTTGCATATCTTCCCCAAAGCAGTGCATGTCTGTTCAACATTATTTTGCCTACCCCTGAGCTGAGTGTAGACATTGTGCATGTGGCTGTACACACATGTTTGACATGGCTGTCCCTACTTTGTAATGGTGCCACAGACCAGTGCAGGTTTACAGTACACTGGCCTGCTGTGTGGCATATTACCTTGCCAATCACATGTAGTATGACATGTCTTCTACTGACGTGTTGAATGACATGCATACATGTGTAACACAATGGTGTCCTTTCCAATCTACAGTACGGTAATGGTGTCCCAGTACAAGGACGTGTTATACTAACATGGGCCTTCAGCTGATGCAATGTTGTATGTCCACCCCACAAATATGCAACGACATACTGCACATTGAGCTGATGTTCATAGCCATTGCAGGGCATCATGTGGCTTCACAATTGCTATACAGTGTGAGCTACTGACACAGTTCATAGCCATGACTATGTTCACGTACAATACATATCTAATGTAGAATGTGACCCACGTCACCGAGGTGTATACACAATAAACCCTAATGTGGAATGTGTGACACAGGCCACAGAAGGGTATACGGATGACACCCCTGCACATCTGCAACCATATTACTGATACCTGGCAACTATGCCCACATATGTCTATCTTACAAGTACTTTATGTCCCACATGCTATCTGTGTATCTCACACTCATGAGGAGCAGGCATGACAGTGATGCCTGACACCAGCAAGGTGAATGTGCTGTATATGTGGCTTGATGAGGATGTATGTGTAAGTTGTGCAACACATGTATGTATTTGGATACTGTATAGTGAATGCTTCTATGTCGTTACACACTCCAGATGTTCAAGACATGTTATGTGGTGGTTTCATGTTATGCCTACACAAGCTGTGCACAGACCTGAATGATGTTTAGTATTTCACATCTGCAATATCACCATTACACAAAGGCCATTGTTGTATTATGTTGAGCCAATGTACAACAGGGTGTACACACATGTACATCACTTATACTGTGTGTGTTCGTTCATGTCTTTGGCCATCTTCCATGGCCATGTGTACACATATTCAGTCCAATGGTTGTGATGGCCATCTTATTTCACATGTCAGTGTTATCCCATATGACATACACCCATAGATGTCATATACCCCATTGAGGACAGGGTTATGCAGACAAAGGGTGGTATGTATGGGATGTGAGACATGTTTTGCAGGATAGTTGAGCAGTGTTGCAGTCAGCCCACTACATGTCATGGACATGGCTGATAGCACATGACATTGTGTGACATTCATAGCAAGGATATATTCCACAAGGGTGTATCCTGTGGGCTGGGCATACTCCAGCTCCAACAGATTTAGTGTTTGTGCACACATATGCTGTCTGTACAGTACTGTTTGCATTCCCATGTACAATGCTGATATGTAGCACCTGTTCCTACAGTGGAACACACATTCAACATTGTATTCACTGTTGTCCACACATCTGGCAATGACAGTTTGGAAGGTTTAGTGTAGGTGTTTCATATAGTCTTCAATTGTTTCACATAGGTAAACAGTGTGATGCATTGCAGGTCTGACCAGTGTCTATTAACAGGACCACCATACATTATGTGTGCGTGTGTTATGGCAGATAGCATGCAATTAATATGTTCCATGTATTATCAAGCCTGGTAAATAATAACAATCTCACCTGACACAGGCTGCTGTCACTGCAAAATGCCAGAGGTACCTAAACAGGAGTGTCACAGCAGTAAGATCATTATCCACACCTGTGTGATAGCTACAGGGTGCAATGTCCATGTTAGCACATAAGCCAGTACAATACACTACACTATACTATGGAGTATGCACATCTGTGCATACATAGAGTAGCAGACTATAGTATGTGGCATGTGTGTATACATGCCTTGCATATGATGTTACATTACATATTGTACAGTAACACATGTAACCATGTGATATATAGTTGTGTTTTATGCACAGTAGTGACTTACCAGGCAACTCCTGGCTCGGTGGTTGAGAGACACCCACCACCACAATACCAGCTAAAGCTTGTGGATGGAGGTCTGCAGGTGTCCCCAGGTTGGACAGTAGCTCCTTAGTACGTGTGAGTGGAGGTGGGGTGAGTAGCCTCCCACCTGTTGCACCTTGTTCCCTGGCTATTATACTAGTACGCTGTTTTACCTGTCTTATCAGGTCAGTGCAGTGTTAGCACACCTACTGATAGATGCGACTGTGACCATCAATATCATTTACCCTCTTGCAGAGATCCTACTACAAGGCATCCTGCTGCTGGGCATCATGTGGCACATGGCTGAAGAGCATAGTGTAATTGTGGAGGAGGTATGGGATGAGGACCTCATCCTCTAAGCAGCTGTACAGTGGCAGTCTGCTACGTGGAATACCTGGAAGACATAACGATGGAGACAGGTCACAGTAACTCACAGCAGTACAGCTGAGCATACATGTGTATCACATTTATTAAGATTACAAATATGCATTTGTAAATCTACATGACACTAACACCACTGACATGTATAAGTCACGCACATTTGACACCTACTGGTGATATGATATTATCACCATATATGTGTGTGTGTCATGTGATGACATTGCTCATACACCATGTGGATGTTGTCTTGACTTGGGCATGTCTGTTTGCCTGTAGTGGTGTCTTTATCAGCACATACCTAGATGTGTTCACATTAATGCAATCGACCATAATGCTGTGTATATGCCACATATATAGTCATATAATAGCCATTAGGAACCTGACCTGTGACCATGAAGACTAGCAAACATGTATGTGTATTGCCATATACATCTACATGGCACTGTACAGCTGTTTAGCATCCTGCCATGTATTGCCTGTGTTGCACATATGTAACACATGGTACAATAGCTAGCCTGATGGTATTTGCAGGGTTGGATATCAACTATAGCATGTATGGTCATAGTGATCTAGTAGGTTATATGCCCTGGGTCATTTATGAGCCTAGGCAGAGAGGTTACCTAGCTGTAGGCAACAGACAGGTAAGTTTCAGTGGCCAGTTAAAGCAGTGCTACAGAACTGATACACATGGTTACATATATATTTGGTATGCAGTCATCACACCATGTCACAGAGAGGGGAGATGTGCAGCTTTGCTGGACAGGGATACATAATATGGCAAGAGTATGTTAAGTGTATGGCACAGGGATCTGTCAGGCATGTTGTGTTCCTTGTACTTGAAAGGTGGATGTTCATGATGTATGTGTTTATTTGGGATCAGGATGTGCTAAGTGTAGCATGCCCAACACCTCTGGGTTGGACATGGCTTTATTCAGGGTAGGCTGCATGCTACATAGTGCAGCTAGGGATTGTGAAGGGCAGTGTAGGCCATCTACACATGGGCAATAACCTTAAAGGAAATATGTGATCTGTTATAGGTCACATGGGTGTTGAGTATGGCTGAGCAGTTATCTCTATATTCCCAGATGGCACCCTGTCATGATTAGGGGTGCCATATACGACTACCTGTGTTTTGTGGTGACGTAACTATCAAAGGGAAGTATTGTCCAGCTGTGTGCCATACACACAGTTGCCATTATGTTGACCGCTGCCTAGGTGGTAGTTAATGGGTACAGGGTTTGAAACACAGGGGATGACAATGCAATACTTAGCTGCTAGATTGTGGTCATACATTACACACCACACATCTGACACGCTAAGGCCCTTCTGTATATTGAACGCAGCACACAATGAGTCAACTGCTCCTCCTAGTTCATAGTCATTTGCGAACTTCAATAGGTTCATGCCTTCTGTGTTAGTCTATGTGGTATAGATAACAAAGAGGGGGAGTACCAGGAATGACCCCTGTATTACCATGGCTGTCACTGGTTTGATGTGCGTGTATTCGTCAGACACCTGCTGTAGTGCAGGTTCTGCCAGCAGTCCAGTTGCCAACCACTCCTGTGACATAGGAATACACACCTAGTTTACTGAGTGTAGCTGGAACACAGTATGGGTGATGGTGTCCTACTACCTGGCAAGGTCATGATATGCAGTGTGAATTCACCCTACTGTCATCTACATCTGTACTGAGTACATCAATTACGTTGACCATGGTTCATGGCCGTATAGACCAGACTCAGCAGAGTAGTTGTGCACTGTGTCCCATTATCAATGGTGTCTCTCCCTTTGTGGGATGTGATAACTGTTGCTGTGCACCATTCGTTGTGTATACAGCCTGACATTGAGCTATGATTGAACATGATGTATATGTAGATAGCTGAATGTTCTTACATTTGTGTAGGATACACCCTGGGATGTTGACAGGTCCCATGAAAGCTGTATGTATGGCTTTAGAGTACAGCTTATACCTGCATAGTCATTAGTACAGGGGCCCTGTAGTGTACATGGATATATTACTGTGTACCTGTTGGGGGTGGGGGGAGGTGGGAGTGTGTTTAACTTCTCTGAGACCCTATCTGGATGAACGGATGCTATTTCTATAGATGCAGTACCTCCCATGCCATAGTGCTGTGCAGCACGGCAGGTCTTGTCATTGCCATTACGATTAATGACACAGCTATAGAATGCTCTGTGCTTGGCCTCATAATATGTGGCTGATTAGTTTCACAGTAGCTTTGTGTGGTTTTATATGGTGTATCTGTATCTTACTGAGGCTGACCAGGGATCACCTACACTCATGTGTGTTCACTCTTGCAAAAGTTACTACCGTCTGTGGTACAGTTTAAAGCATAATACCACCAGTTTGCCTACTTGTTTGCATTGGGTTGACTGCTGGTTCTGTTTCAACGGCACACTCACTGCACATATGTGACTGCTTAAGGTCCATTTGTGTAGGATTCAGCATTTGCACATGCATTGCCATCTGCATGGGTGCCATGGCACTCACCACACTGCTCTTAAGAAACATAACATTGGCATTGGAGACTAACTATGTGTAGCATACTGTTAGCCCTGTTTTTGTGACTATTGTGATCCAGGTCAGTGGGGTCGATGGAATCCAAAATGCATTGAGCGCAGGTGTTGGTACATGAGGAGTCTTCCCAGTTCACAATGGAATAGTTGAGAGTAGCCATTATTATGGTTCTGTCTCAGACCTAATCTTCCCCATTGCAGCACATTATGACAGTTGTGAAGTCCACAGCCTGGTGGGTGATCTGTCTCAAGGTGCATTTTGAATTCCATTTTAGCACAAAGGTAGTTGTTCAGCATAATGCATCTGATGTTATGCAAGTGCAATTAATGTGGGGGTGTACATATCCTTCAGAAATATGGACACACCTGCATTATATTTTCCAATAAAGGGTAATGAGCAAGAGGTGAGGTATGTGTTATAACATATTCATGCAGGTGTGCTCTCTGGAGCATTGAAACATGTCTCAGCCACTGCACAGATATGTTCTCCATGTTAGGGATTGACGTATGTGTGTCTGTATAGTGTTTCTGACATGTATCATTGTGTAGCGAGACCTGCAGATTATTGCTTGGCTGTCCCTGTAACAGCAGTGGACCCTCACTTGAACCGTGCATGATGAAGGCACTATAGGCAAAGTATGAGCCTTAGGCAGTACCCAGATTCCTAGGTAATACAGGTGCAGGCCTGTCTGGCAAAGCATCATGGTCTGTCAACCATGTTTTCCCAGGATGACAGATACTGGGCATCATGTAACATGCACCACTACACTAGACAATTGTGGAATACAATCCTTTTGTCTCTGTACTGCAGTGTCATTCTGGCCAATGGCAGAATGCTGCCCAGACCTTGGGACATACCTGCATGGGCTACAAGACCTGACAGTTCCTACATGTGTTTCCGTGCAGTCCAGGCTACTGCATCACAGATACTGCACAACAACATGGAATATGCCAGAGCCATGTGTGTAGTTCAAAAGGTGGTCTGAGTGTATGTGTATGTGGCTAATCATGGCAGACAGGCAGCTGGCAGTATGTATGCCCTCGTATAGGTCAGTGTGTAACATAGTGCTAGAGTTTGCATTCACAAATGAGTACTGTTGGGCATGTTTCCAGTCATGTGTTCAGAGGTTTGGCACAATTATGCAACCTATGTCATACAGTTTGTGTATTTCAGTATCTATCTCTTCCTGCTTGGGGAGGGGGGGTCACTTGTTTGGCCAGGTACTAAGACATGTCTGTGAATGTGTGTGATGTCCAGTAGTGTGTGTGGGTGTCCTTACTGTGTTCTGGTAAGGGTATGTGTTGGTTGTGTTGATGAGCCTCATGTGTTAACCTACACCTCATGACTGTCCAGCCCAGTCATGGCTGTAGACTGGGCTGCCTTCCAGCTTACCTCTGTAGCTGCATTCCAAACAATGTGTGGGGTGTGGTGTTAGGTGGGTCTGGCAGTGTACATGGCATAGAGATTACATTCCGCTAGGATAGCCACATACACAAAGCTGACATTAGAAAACACCAGTAGCTGACTAGTGGGCATGCCTGTATGAGCATTCAGTACTACAAGTACCAAGTACTGTATTTAGTTTACTTATTGCCTATGAAGATGTTTTAGACAGTGATGCAAACATGTAAATATTTGTGTTATGGATGTGACAACACTGGCCATTACAGAAAAATTGTAGCTACCTTTAGCAGCAATCCTCTTCTGAGGAGCACATCACATCCTGTTAGTTGAATACAGATGATGCAAGTGTATACAGGTCTGTTTCCTTCTCTGGGTATATACTCACATATCCACCAGGATCATGAGCTCTGTTGGGCACAGACACCCACTCTCCAAACAGAGTCATGTATCAATAGGCTCTGATGCCACTATCAACATGATCAGGATATAATCAGATAGTGTGAGCCATCACCTATGATGCAGCTATTACACATGGGCAGCGGTCTCCTACATCTTACACTCCTACTGCAGATGTTACACTGGAGTTAAAGATGATATGCAACCTGTTTCATTACCAGTGCTGTGCACTACCTGACATAAAGTATGTGCAGGCGGCTGTTAGGTTGGCAATGAGAAGTTGGGCTACACAAACCTGGTAGTTCAACCAGCGTGTCTGTACTCTCAATATCCACTCTATGTAGGTGTGGACATAGCCATTTGGCCCAGCCCTGTAACAAAGGTCACTACACACTTGCATAGCATGCACACATGCACAGCTGTTATTGCCTGCAAATGATTGTAGAGAGGTGGATATTACATGTATTATGTGCATGGATAGTTACCTGGCTCGTCCAATTATCTTTGCCATCATGCTACTAACCTGTCAGATGAATACTAATGCTATGTATCCTGTCATTGAGTATTGTAATTGCCAATAGACATAACTACTGTTTGCATAAAATAACAGAACTGCTATGTAGAATAGAATTCAGATCTGACTAGAATACTATACACTCCAAGCATATATTTAAAACTACGTTATCCTACATTTATGCTTTTCATTCAGTATTTCTGTACTTTATGTTAGAGTACAGTTTTGCATTTTGTTTTCTCTAAAATGAAAGTTTTAAACAGAAGTTTTAAATGAATGATCTTACTTTGCTGACATGAACTTTTTTAACACCAGAAAAAGGTTTTTGATGCAGAACTCTTTTAATTATTTAACTTAGTATTTAATTAGTTAATTGAATGGTGGCTGAATTCAATTACTGTGCTTTGCTTTGGCGCCTTTTTCATTTTAAAACTGTGTATGAAGTTTTTTTCTTTTGTCTGATGAAGTCTTCCAAAGGTGGAAGACGAAAAGTGCTTCACTTTAAACTTTTTTGTATATTTATTTTGGTGTTACTGTGTATCATACAGTGCTAATAATCAGTACTCGGTTAAAGTTCATGGTGTATGAACCTTTCAACCCTCTGAAATGGGATTAGTTCATACAAACCTTGTTACATCAGCAGCTGTTCAATTGTATAATGGCAACTATTTCACATAGGGCCATGTTAGTGTGTTTGTGTCCAGGTCTGTTAAGGTTTCAACAGATGTTGTACAGAAGTTGCATAATTGGTTATAGTATGACAGTATGTATTGACATAATTATTTTGGTTGTGGGGTAGACGTTGGTGGGTGTACATACATGCAGGTGTGTAGGAACCCCTTTTATACAATGTCTATATGTGTGTGGGTGTTCTTTCCCTATGTAAACACCTACCCCTTAGTGGATTAATACTATGGTAATTGCAGGCTGATTCATTAAGGCACTATTAAATGCTTCCTGTATAGCATGCAGGTACTGTTAGCCTTTGAATACTTTTGGCAATACATCGGAATGTAATAAAGATTTGTAAAATTAAAGCTATCTGTGTAATTCTGTCATGGATATTTGCAGTCATTGCAGTTGTGTTGGTGACTGTGTCCGTAGAACATATTTGTAATAGTGTATTGGCATATACTCTTCATATGTTATGTTCATAATGGTTGGAGGGGGGGGGCGGAATGTGTGATTGCTATGGTCCATGTTATACTCAGATATGACCACTTCGGATGCTGTCTACAGACATATATGCATGTGTGTGTGTGTGTGTGTGTGTATCTATCTATCTATATATATATATCTATATATATATATATATATATATATATATATATATATATATATATATATACATATATATATATATATATATATATATGTGTGTGTATAAAATGTGTATGTATGTATGTGTATATATATATATATATATATATATATATATATATATATATATATATATATATATAATGTGTATATGTATATAGATATATACATTATTGCATATGTTTATCTGTACCTCCATAGATGTGTAGATGTTTTTAACCTTTCTATGTATCTGCATATATATGTAGACCAGTATATATCGACATGTCTCTATGTACCTCTCTCTCTCATATATATATCTATATATATATATATATATATATATATATATATATATATATATGAGCATACACCTTTAATTGGGTACATGGCGGGTTTTCCTATTTCAACACATTCCTCCCTTTTGTGTTTTACCCTATCTGCATACACAACTGGGATAGGTACATCCCAGGTAGCTTAGTGTTAGGTTACTCTGAGGATGGAGTACACGGTTGCCGGTTCTACTCCTGGAAGGTGTATTTATTTTACCTCTCATAGTAGGCACTGGTAGGGAAAGTGTGAATAATGCACATTTATGCGGTTGTGAGCAGGTTTGCCCATGGTCTGCATGACATTAAGCAAAGGTCAACTGTGTGAAGCTCTTCTCCATTAACCATGTTTCAGTGCCGCTTACAGTCACGCAAACATGTGGAAACCCGCTTACAACTGCTTAAGAGTGCTTTAATCCACCTGCATCCAAAAGCGCTTATTCTGGCCCTCAAAATAACCTAAAAGCCCTTGCAGGTCTTGAACCCCGGACCACGAACACCACAATCCCTGACTATACCACTAAGGCATCTGAGATATGCACGAATGTTATGGTGTTTAGAATATATATTGACTACAAACATTCCTCACTACTGAAAAAAAATGTGACAGTGAGTTGGTGTACATATGTCTGATACATGTTAATGTTCATATGTTTGTGAAAGTAGGTATTGCAGTGTGACATGACAGGGTGTATTATGAATGAGTAAGGTTCTTGCTTTGTGTCCTTTTTATATTGTCCCCATACTCCATGTATGCCCCTCCAGTTCACTTATTGGACATCCAACCCAGGCCCTCCATGATGCATGATTGCATTACCCATCATTCCACCTCCACCCCAATCTTCACATACACAACAACCACCCCTTCTATGGTGAATTAGGTTAATATTTATTGTTATAATACCAGAGCTGCATGTGTTTTGTGTACACTCCAATTCCTTTGGAGTGCTTCTGTGTCACGAAGTGTGTTCATAGATGTTTATATATATGGCTATTGATGTAACTGTATATATGTATATATATATATATATATATATATATATATATATATATATATATATATATATATAGATATATATGTGTGTGTGCAGACATCAATGACATATATATATATATATATATCTATATATCTATATATATATATATATATATATATTGTATTAGTTTGTAACAGTAATACATCTGTAGACTGGAATGTGTTGGTTCACAAACTACAGTACTTTACAATGTACTGTACATATGTACACAAAGTCACTGTCCCATTTGTGATCTTTACAGTGAAATGCATATGGTATAAGGTGTGTCTCTAGACCATGAACATGTGTACACCTCGGTTGTCTTAGTGGTACGTCCCATGACTATAGTGTGCATGGTTCAGGGTTCGACACCTGCGATGCTTTACAAATTTTTTTTTACTGCAGAATAAGGCTCATTTAAGCAGTTGTAAGCATGTTTAAAAGTGTTTGTGTGACATTATAGCAGCGGTTAAACACAGTTAAACAAACTTTGTAACGTATAACATGTGCGCACAAACATGGCCACATCCGCTAAATAATCCAGATATATACACGTCAGTGACGTAACATCTCACTATGTGTTGACATAACATTACATTCTCTGTTGACCGTACTCTCCTGCACACATAGGTTTATGTGGGTGATTTGAATGTTTATTATACAGAAGATTACTGCCTATATATGCAAGCTGTGGTTAAGGTATACTTTTGCACATGATAAACATCCATGCCTTTATCAGGATTGTAACCTCAAATGCACAGATACTATGTGGATGCTGTAACCATTACACTGTTGACATTAACGTTGTTTCTGCCTATTTCCTATTTTGATGATTTCTATGTGTAAGCTAGGCTAAGAAAAGGGCGGAGGCCCCCAAACTCACTCAGCTTCACGTACTCTTGAAATAACAACATATAAATGTTCTGAGAGACAATACATTACATTCCTAACTACATTAGGCATAGCCCCTCACTGACACACTTCAAGGGAAACCTTGTTGTGTGAATGAGTAACAGAATAGATACCCCTGGGATCATGTGTCTCAGAACCATACAGCCAGGGGGTGGGGGAGCCTGTCCAGTTTGATAGCTGCAAGATCTGTTGGGGGAATTGAATGGTGTTGAATTGCTACATTAACATGGCCTCTTTAGATCACTAAGTGCCGCTATCACCCTCCACAACCCCAGTCTTCAACAGCTACCAGCAACTCTGCCTGGAATTGCTTTATTGGCTATGCTTGACAGAGGCTCAGTTACTTCATCAATTGTGCGGGGTAGGCCAACACACTGTTGCTATGCTTCTAATTGCCCTTTGGCAGATAGGTAGTAGGTTATCTGTGAACCTCTAATGTGCAGGCCATCACAGCCATAATATGTGAATAAACAGACCTTCAGATCACAATATACAGTGTGAACTCACCATGTAGTCAGGAAACAGTTGAGTACAGCAAGAACATACAGAACACTGATACTTAGTCACTCTAAAAGCCTATCTTGGAAGCTAGAAGACTTGTATAAGTTTAAGGCTTTTATTGCTTACAAGTAGGTTACCCACGAGAGATGAAAAACAAGCACAGATGGGGAACATGCATGCAATGATATCATACCTGCCTATGTATCAGCCTTATGCTTTGGAATACTGGCCAAGGCTATTGGCGCCCCCATGGTGCCTTATTTAGGAGAGTCTTGAAGATGAATACCATCTCCGTAAACAGCACAATAGCAGATTTAATAAGGATTATGCTACTCAAATCCAGGGGTTGTGATCACAATATGCATCCACTCAGGTATTATTGATAAACACACCGCCTGTACATTCACTCATATATCACAGGTTGGGTTGCCAACGGGCTTACACACAGAACCCACATGGTACGACTAGCGGTCTCCAGGTCCAACTCTTGAACAGTCATGACTGGTGTCCCACAGGACTCAGTCCTGGGAGCCCTACTGTTTGTCATATACATCTCAGATGTACAGGCAAACACAGGTGGACTACAGCAGACCATGTTTGGCAATTACAGCAAACTGGGAGCCATGACTGATCATCCAGCTGACATGGACATCCCTCAAGGGGCCTCACAGTGAATGTCACAGGGTGCCAATGACATGGCCTCCAGCCAAGTGCCACTAACTGCATGGTCATTCCATTGTGTGTCGACACCCACATATTAATACATGTGCAGCAGCCACTTTAATACAGTCGAGGTAATGGGGTATCTGGGGACTAAGGTAGACAGTGATCTCCCCTTTGATAATCATATCTCCACAGTAGTTAGGACATCCTTCTATGTAGGCCATCTGATTACTAAAGGATTCCCATCTAGACATACTGGGTTATAGTGCCCCTTTACTCATCACTCATCAGTCCCAACATTGGGTATAATAACCCATGTGGGATGTACCTCAGAGGACACGTCCAACAGCTGGGGAGACCACAAATGTACCTCACCAAGGGGAATACTGTCCTCCAACATATGGCCGATGCAGCCAGACTGAATAAACTCCTGCTTTACTCAGTGGCATCTCGTTTACCCAGAAATGATCCCCGATGGCCATCACAGCCATATCGCACTCAGGCTTGATGGATATGATCCAACTATCGGAATCCATGTCACAGTGAGCATACTGTAGTGAGCAGATCTTGCCACAACTGTGTGTGCAGGTGGAGAAAGGTGTCAGTCTCTAGGTGCCTACATTGTCAGTGTGTGTAATATATGTTCCCTCTTGCCAAGGCATGGGCATACTGAGCACTCCTCCATCTGCCTACTGGGGCTGGCTCAGGGTGTTCGTGGTCTGAGTATCTCTGTGCCTGTGGGACCCTTGGCAAGGGTGGTGGGCTGTGAGGGCCTTCACCATTCTGTCCCTGCTGCAGCTGTTTCCGCAGGAACATATTGTGTAGCATGGCACACACTATGATGATGTGGGCACATGTGCCTGGAGAGTACTGCAAGGCTCCACTAGATATGTCCAAGCAATGGAACTGTGATTTCAGCATCCCAAACGCATGCTCTATGATGATTCTGGTTTGTGTGTGTGCCTCATCATGGTGTTCCTGCTCAGGTGTGTGTGCATTTCTGATGGGAATCATCATCCATGGTTCCAGTGCATAGCCAGCATCCCCCACTAGGTGGCCATTTGCAATGTACCCCCTGGCAAATAACTGATAGAGCTGTGAGGCCTGCCAGATGTGGGAGTTGTGATAGCTTCCAGGGCTGTCAGCACACACATCCATGATAATGCCCTGGGCACTGCACACGACCTGGCAGTTGATGGAGGGGTATCCCTTGTGGTTTATGTAGTGCCCTCCTGCTCACCTGCTGGTGACTTGATGTGTATGTGCGTGCAGTCTATTGCACCCAGTACCTCTGGGTATTCTGCCACATGGTGGAAGTGACGCATATTGTTGGCCCACTCCTTCTGCGTTCAGGGGGTAGTACCCTGGATGCTGATGCTTATGAGATACCCATGATATCCCCAGTTGGTCTTTGAAAGGTACCTGTAGCTAGTATTCTCAGGCTTACACATACCTTTGTATCCACTGGGATGGGTTCCCCTCTGTTTGTTCTGGCTCTGAGGTGTGGCCGGCACAGCTCCACAAGTTGCTGTAGGGTGTCCCTGTCCACCCTGCAATGCTCTACCATCTCCAGATCATGTAGCCCCTGGCAGGTTACCCTGGGTCTGAACACTCTCCTTCTCCTCGGTGCCTTCCGTTGTCATGTGCATTATCCTCCGTACCACCTTCAGTCTCCAACACATGCTGGCGGATCAAATCTATGGCAGCCTCTAACATGTACATAATAAAAGTTCCTGACTGTATACACCACTGGTGCAGAGTGTATGGGAATATACAAATGTGTGTGAGGTGCTTTCACACTTTATAGTATTTTCTATGGATGCTGCTGATGTAAGTAGGTGTGTATGAGCTATTCCAGCTGCGTGTCTTAATTATGGGTTTTGTAATGAGTACTGCGAGTGTGGGGCCTTTACTGTGGAGATCTACTTGCCTGCCTTGATTAATCTGTTGCCCTTTGATTCACTTTTAGACCTGGATCACCTTCCATTGTCAGGCATGCATCCACCTGCCGTCTTTCTTGTTTTGTACTTTCCCTACGGTCATGGTGAAATTTTCTTTGCAGTGTAACCCTCTCCTTCCCTGTTTTGCAGGTAGCTGCTTGCAGCCTTGTTAGCTGTTGTCAATGGCCCACTGTAGGCTCCTAGTTGTTAAGTAGTCATTTTTACTCCAATTTCACTGCTGCAGCATTTCCTTATTTCTTTCCTATATCCTTCCTGTTTCAGCTGCAGTGTGCACAGCACATACCCATTTTCTCGGATTTACGTGTGTTTTCATCTCCGTTCACATGCATACTCGGTTACCTTATGTACTCTCAGCTAAGCATAGCTATGGGCAATTTGACATACCCCTATCCTGCAGCTTTGCCTAGCAAGGGACAGACTGGTTTAGCAATGCTCCAATGTGCTTACAGCAATGGTAACACACCCCTCTCTTGATGTCAACTTTATCATGAGGGTCACCTCAGTGTTATAACGCTATGCTATGAGGTGCATCCTTACACCAGCGAATCTGCGATTCACTATTACTCCTGTCATTTGCTGGCATTGCCTACTAATTCCTAGCTACTGCACATAACACTGTCAGTGCCCCTTAGCAACCCTTGTGCCATGTGTATGGTGTAGCATGCCTGCCATTGACTATTATGGGGAAATTGTGATATGTGTTTCATTGCGGTTTTATTCTAGATTTTTATATATTCCTTGTGATCCCCTTTGCACCACTGCCCTGCCTTTCCACATTGCGATAGTGCGACTATATATATTAAATGTTAATTTTATATTTTGTACATTTTTTTAATGCCAATGGCTATATATTTAGCCATTGGCATATATTAACAATATAATACATGTGTGGTCGGCTGTCATGGCTCCGATTTTATGTTTGCAAAAATGTAAACCGTTTTCTATGGTTTACATTTCTGCATCTTGATTATGCCTGCACCACTTCCTGAATCGCTACATACATTCATTTGCATGCTATACTGCTGCACATGAGGTAATTAGCATACATGGCTCAGGAGTTGTCGGGCGTGGCGTACGCAGGTAGTGCACATGGGAACAGCTCATACCTGAATCGCTCGGTGGCCATCTTTTGTGTTAGAACACTGATGCTATGCCTGCACCTGGAGCAAGCTTCATGAATCCCAGGCAATTACTTTTTTGGATGTCGAAGTGAATGTGCTAGATGATGGGACTTTGACTAGCACTGTATAGAGGAAATATCCTCAGTTTAATAACTTGCTTCATGCTACCAGTTGCCACCCCCATCATGTAATAAATAATGTTCCCAAATCTCAATTTTTAAGGCTTAATAGAATATGTTCTATAGTGGCTGACTATGACATACAGGCCAAGGATATGGCACAAAGGATTTATAATAGGGGGTATCCTAATAGGAGTATTCAAAAAGCTGTAACTTCTGTTCAACAAATTGATAGACAACAAGCTCTTAAATATTGTGATTAAAATTAGAAACAGGTTTTACCTATCAGGTTTATTATGGATTTTGGTAATAATGCAGCCCCCACGCTAAAGGATAACACTGCCCAAGATGCAGAAACCTTTACAAATGCACTCTATGAGCACCTACAAGGATGCATGAATCGTGCCATCCCTAGTAAAACCAAGACTCATTCCCTAAGAGAAGGAAACCAGTCTGGTGGACCCTTTCCATAAACAGGCTATACAACAGAAGGAGGAAACTAGTTAAAAAAAAAGCAAATCCCAAGAAGGAAAGACATCCCTGATCAGTATCAGTAAGAAACTAAGTTCCCTCATAAAATCCTCCAAGGCTTACTTGAAGGAAATCAGCCAAGGATTGAAAGATAACCACAAAGCCTTCTTTAGCTATGTCAAGAATCTAAGTGGCAACTCACAGATATGCTCTGAGCTAGTGCAAAATAGCACAAAATATACTGAACCCACTGATATTGCCAACATCCTGGCAGATTGATTCAGTGCAAACTTCACCCCTCTCACCCCAAAGGGCCCACAACAATACCAGAAAAGTGTAGTGTCCCAGAAATCACAAACACACAGGTGAAAACAACCCTTTCTAAAGCCAAAAACAGAGC
Organism: Protopterus annectens; assembly: GCF_019279795.1. NCBI lineage: Eukaryota > Metazoa > Chordata > Ceratodontiformes > Protopteridae > Protopterus > Protopterus annectens. The sequence goes on from NC_056735.1 coordinate 1,500,450,979, forward strand.
GTCAATGGGGCCAGATAGTGTCACAGTCTGCATCTTGCACAAACTGCAGAACAAACTAACCCTCCACCTAAACACACTGTCCAACCTCAGCCTCTCCACAGCCTACATGCCCATAGAATGGTGCACAACACTGGTTATTCCACTCCACAAAGGAGTGGCCACAGCTCACCCTGGTAACTATCTCCCCTGGTCTGCAAGGCTATGGAGTGCATCATCATGGAACTCATTAACAAAGACATTGGGAACCTCTAAACACTTGACCCAACCCAGTTCAGCTTTGTTAAGGGCAGATCATGCTTACTAAACCTGGTTGACTTCTTCAAGATAGTCACTAAGGCCATAGATGATGGGAAGGTAGTTCACACAGCCTACCTTGACATTGCCAAGGCTTTAGACACCATTACCCATTCGGGAATTATAGAAAAACTCACCAGCCTGAATATAAACCCCTACGTCACAAGATGGGTTGCCAACTGGCTTACAGACAGAAGTCACACGGTAAAAATAGAGGGCTCCAGGTCAGACTCTAAACCAGTCACAAGTGGTGTCCCACAAGTCTCAGTCCAGGTACCCCTACTGTTCAGCATATACTTCTCAGAAGTACAGGCAAACACAGGAGGACTATGGCTAACCAAGTTCACCGATGACTGCAAACTGGGAGCCATAACTGACTCTCTGGCTGACACAGACATTCTCCAAAAGGGCCTTACTGAGATGGACACCTGATGTCAAAGTCATGGTCTCAAGCTAAATGCCAAAAAAATGCATAGTCATCCGTTTTGGGAAAAACAAAACACCCATGAATTACCACATGGGTGGCAGCCTTAATACAGAATAGGTAAGAGATCTGGGGACCCAGGTAGATAGCAATCTCTCCTTTGACAATCATATTGCCAAAGTAGTTAGAAAATCCTTCTATGTAGCCCATCTAATTACAAAAGGGTTCACATCTAGAAATAAAGAGGTTATAGTGCCCCTCTACTTGTCACTCATCAGACCCATCATAGCGTACAATACCCTATTTAGGATGTACCTCACAAGACACTTCCAACAGTTGGAAAGACCACAAAAGTACCTCAACAAGAGGATTACTGGTCTCAAACATATGTCCTATGCAGCCTGACTGGGAAAAACTCCAGCTGTACTCAGTGGCATATCGCTTACTCAGAGGTGATCTCTGCCTGACTTACAAAGCCATGTCCAACTCAGAATTGATGGACATGCTCCACCTAAAGAAATCCAAGTCACTGTGAGCCACTCCCTCTAGTGAGCTAAACCTCACCACAACAATAAATAGAACATGCTGGAGGGATAGATTCCTGTCACAGAGACTCCCCATGCTTTGGATCAAAATTCCTAACTACATTAGGCAGAGCCCCTCACTAACACTCTTCAAGAGAAACCTTGACGAGTGGATGGGTAATAGAACATACACCCCTGGGATCACTTCATTGGCTCTTCTTGACAGAGGCTCAGTTAATTAATCAATGGGATAGCGAAAGCTAACACACTCTGGCTAGGCTTATAAATGCCCTTGGGCAGATAGCCTAGTACCTACCTATGAACCTATGAACCTAATACTCTCTTTTTACAGAATATTATATATCGGTATTGGGATATATTACAAATGGATGATAAGATAACAGCCTTATTACCAGAAAGCTGTAGACTGTCCTACAGGAGAAGCAAGAGTATGAATGGTTGGTTCAACCATTATAAGAAAGGAAATAAGGTGGTTAAGACTGTGACACAGAGAAGATTGGATGGGGTCAGTTAATGGGCTGCCACCCTTTTGGACATTGCAGTTTCTGCAAGTTTGTTCCCAAAGAGAATTCTTTTACTTCATTTAACTGTCCCAATTATTTGATATCTTCGTTTTTGGAAACTGTAGCAGTGATTCCGTGGTACATATATATATATGTGTATATATATATATGTATATATATATATATATATATATATATATATATATATATATATATATATATTTATATATATATATATATATATATATATATATATATATATATATATATATATATATATATATATATATATATATATATATATATATATATATATATATACAGGGTTAATTGTACCTGCCCAGCTTTTTATGTGTGGCAGACCTCGTGCCCATTTTAATTAAGAATATTGGAACATTTAAGTGACATCAAGTGTAGCAGAAGTACTAACATCCTATACAAACAGGGTTTAAAACATCCCACTGCAAAATTCACTTTTACTATTATTGATAGAATTCAAAAACATAGGATGTGCAGGAAGGTTTGCATTCCCACTTAAAGTTTAAAGAGCGTTATGTGGATTATTAAATTAGGGGCTTTGTTTCCCCCTGGTTTAAATGAACAGTTGTAATCAACCAATGAAATTGTGGTGATAACATGTGTTTTTTGTATATATGCATGTTCTTAGGGAGCACACTTGGTTAGCTACAAGCTGAAACCAGTATGCTTTTTTCACCTAAGTGGTGTTAGTGATATATTTTTTATGTGTTTCCTTTGTGGGTGGAATTGTTTCATTAAATTTATTTGAACAAGTGGCTAGATTGAGTACTAGCTTTTGCAATGAAACTTTTAGCATTTTTTGAGCCTAGCACCATACCGTACTGGTGTGAGGGTTGGTCGGTTCTTCATGCATAATGGTGTCCTTCTCTACCAACAGCTGCAGAGGTGAGAACTCGCAATGTCGAGACACATGCAGAATGCCTGGCCAGGTTGCACCATGAGTGTGGTGAGTACAGCTGTAGTTTGCTATCTATAGTCAAATAAAACAGAATAAGATTAGAGCATGAACCAGTAATGTACAAAAACATTTGTAGTGCAATAACTGGAATTACAGCTGCATAATGCCAATTGTTATTCTAGAAAAATCATAACTGTTGCAGTAACTGCATGAGGATATCTGTAATAAACTGTTGTGTTAATTCCAGCCCAGTAACAATATATGTTGTACACCTGCATTTTATTTAGTAGTGTATAGGTTACATGCTATCTCTGTCATAATTGCATTATATGCATGTGTGTTCAACTGTCATTACAGTGTAACACATAACACTGTAGTAGTACTACCAGCTCATATTTTGTTTTCAGGTGAGCTCTGAGGTAAATATCAGTCAGTAAGATTACAGCAGAAACTCCAGTAGCTCTGTTTTGTTAATTGCTGTATATGAAGTACATTTTTTACACAACAAACCAGGGTTTTGAATCAGTGCTATGTACTAATAAATATTACTGAATAAGATATGTTATTTTATTTTTACATTTGTTAACCAGGCCAGGAAAGTCCGACTTAGAATGAGACAATTTTCAGTAGAGGCCCAGGAGAAACACTCCAGATACATATCTTTGTAACGTGGAAGGAAACTGGGGCACCCAGAGGAAACCCACAAGAATGCAGGAAGGACATGCAGACTCTGCACAAAAGGCACCCAGCTGAGAATTGAACTGAAGAACCTCTTGCTGTGAGGCAATAATGCTGCCATTGCACCACTGTCGGTTTGGATGACGAATATTCTCTCCACATAGGACTACTGGTACATGGGTGATGTAGCCTATATTATGTGTGTGTAAATAATTGTTTATTCAGATTTCACAGACTGTTAAAATCATTACCACAAATGTGATACTAATGCATAAAATAAAGGAAATATGTGTAGTATAGTAACATTTATTAACATAAAAGAAATAAAATGTGTACTCTTGGTAGCGGGCTGTATGCCTGCTGTGTCACTGAAAGTTTGCTGCAGTCAGCCAACTACATGTGAGTCACATGTCCCCCTGCAGGCACTGCTATTGAATTCTATCATGCCTGCCAGAAATATTACAGTAGCAGTCACTTATTGATCACAGTATATCGTTCTCTCCACACAGGAACTGCAGGTAACCTCATGAATCTGGTTGACTTCTTTGAGTCCAGTCACCAGAGCTGCAGATGAGGGTAAGCAAGTGTTCATGCTAGCCTACCTTGGTCTAGCCAAGGCCTTTGATACCATTATTCAGTCAGAATTATTGATAAACTCACCAAACTAGGCATCAACCCCTATATCACTAGGTGGGTTTGCACACTGGGTCATAAATAGAACCCACAGTGTGAAAGTAGCAGACTACAAGTCAGACTGCCGACCAGTCACGAAAGTGGAGAGTCCCACCGGGGATTGGTCCTGGATCCTCTCCTGTTTGGCAGATAATTCTCAGAAGTCAGGCCAACACAGAGGGACTCTGGCTGACCAAGTTCACAGATGACTGCAAGCTGGGAGCCATTATTACCTCCCGAGTGATGTAGATATCCTAAAGAAGGCCTCACTGAGGCCAATGGGACTGAATGTCAAAACCACGGCCTTAAACATAATGTACCAAAAGCAGCGTCATCACCCCTTTGAAAAACTCAGTTCCCACTAATTACCACATCGATGGGAGCCCACTGAACACTGAAGGCATTATAAGAGCTCTGGAGACACAGGTTGACAGCAACCTCCTTCGACCACCACATTGTCACTATGGTCAGAAAGTCCTTCTGTGGCACATCTCGCCAACAAGGGCTTTGTATCCAGGAAGAAAGCAGTAGATCATCATTTCTCCATACTCTTCTCTCATTAGGCCAATCACCGAGTAATGCCCCATTTGGCATGTACCTCACCTAGACACATACAACAGCTGGAAAGGCCACAAAGCGTACCTCACAAAGAGAGGATCATAGGCCTTAAACACAGCTGTCCTACATAGACAGACTCATAAAAAACTCCATCTATTCTCTGTCTCATATCGCTCTACTAAAGAGGTGATCTCTGCTTGACTTACAAAAGCCATGTCTGACCCAGATCTATTAGAAATGCTAAGCATCTAAAGAAATCCAGATCCTACATGCCACACCCTCCAGAGACTCTCAACCTCATTACCACCACAATCAACAGAACATACTGGAGAGACAGGTTCATAACCCAGAGACTGCCCATGCTCTGAAAAAGACTTCCATGCATGGCGTTAGAGCACCTCACTGGCCATCTTCAAGAGAAATCTTGATGAGTGGATGGAAATAGAAAGTTCACCCTGGGATCACTGCAGTGGCTCTACTTGATAGAGGCACTGGGAACTAAAGTTAAGGTGCACTTCTATGTGGCTAGGCTTGTAAGGCTCAGGGCCATTAACCTAGTACACCTATGAATCTATGAACCTATAAATGGGTGAGCTGGCTCATATTATTATGTAAATAAGTGTTTTATTCAGATGTCACAGACTGTTGAAATCATTACCAATAATGTCTTATTAATGCACAAAATAAAGGAAATACTTGAAATAATAGTGCTATATATAATAAAATAAAAAGAAATAAATAAAATGTGTACTCTTGGTATGCCTGATACCTGCTGTGTCTTGGAAAGTTTGCTGCTGTCGAATTAATACATGTAACGATGCACATGTGCCCTGCAGTCACTGCTATTAGTTTTTATTCCATGCCTGCCAAGCAAGGCATGACAGTTGTGTACTCTCTTTACTGTACACACGCATGTCTCTCAAGTGTCGCAAATTCTGTGTCATGGAGTGTAATTACTGTTGTGTAATCCTCTGTCATGGATGTATCATTGACATTGTTATATGTCAGCAGAGTAACAGTACATCCAGCCCACAGTACACCATATGATAGTTATATGGGTCTAGCTTGATATCTAAGTGTTCTTTGTGGTTGTTATTACCTGCAGGCATTATTGCTTGGCCCATATTATCCCATGCGGATAGCTTGCAAGATGTGTACATGCTACAGCAGTTATAGGCAGCATTTACACATAAAGAAAAGACAGACCTGTAGAGTAGATAGCATTATCATGAAGTCGGCGCGATGCAGCCCATGATGGTATTAATGGACTGTATCTCTTTCTCCCACCCCTTATCTTCATACATTTATTATTGTTATTTATATATTGTTTATGGTTTACTATCAACATATGTTGTTCCATAAATGTTATGTTGGGGCATGTGTTCATAGGTTCATAGGTAGTAGTACTGGGCTATTGGCCCAAGGGCCTATGTAAGCCTAACTCAACCACGGTTCCTGTCTTACACCACCAAGAAAGTTATTTTCTCTGTGTGCACTGTCGAGGCAGAGACACAGAAGTGATCCCTGGGTGTATTTCCTATTTCCCATCCACCATCAAGTATTTTTTTTGAAGAGTGCTAATGGAAGAACTTTGCTTGACATAGATGGGTAGCCTCTTTCCACAGTATGGGAAGTCTCTGGTACAGGAATCTATCCCTCCAGCATGTCATGTTTATTGTGGTGACAAGGTTTAGGTCCCTAGAGCGATGTAGCTCAGAGGGAGGGATTGTATTGCTTTAGTAGCATGTCCTCAATAGCTCTGGAGTTTGATATAGCTTTATATGTTAGGCAGAGGTCACCCTTGGAGTAGGCTTATATCACTGACGAATAAAGCTGGAGTTTTTGCAGGATGGTCAGTCATAGAGCATTTGTTCAGCCAGTCAATACTCTTTGTGAGGTACTTCTGTGACCTTTCCAGCCATGCAGATCATCTTCAGAGGTATATTCCAAAAGAGGCATTGTACTCCTTATAATGGGTCTAATGAGTGTTGAGCAGAGGGAACAATGACCTCTTTTTCCTGGATGAGAACTACTACAGGATGAGGTGTGCCAGTGGTAGAAGAAGGACTTCCTGGACTACTGTGGAGATGTGACTATCAAAGGAGAGACTACACGTCCACCTGGTCCTGTCTCTTATCACATTCAGTGTTAAGTAGATTTTCTGGCTGCCTATGTGAGTAGTTCATGCTTACAGAGTTTTCGTCACTAAAGGGATGACACTAAGCGCAGCGTGAGCTTGAGCCATGGCTCTGACACCAGGCATCTGTCTCAGCAACACCGCGGGTGTCCCACGCCACCCAGGACGATATGGTCAAAGCATGATGCCTGTGACTTCGACCAGCCGAAGGCCTTCTGTCAGCCGCTATACTTCAGAAGTAGATACCAAACAGGAAGTCGAACTGAACCTGTGGTATTCTGCTGTCACTGGTTTGGCGTCCCAGACTGGAATCTGCAACGCACAGTGTGGGTTCTGTCAGTGAGCCAGTTGGCAACCCATCTTGTGACGTAGGGATTTATACCTAGTTTAGTGAGTTTAGCTATAATTCCAGAATGGGGGATGGTGTAGAAAGCCCTGGCGAGGTCAAGATAGGCTGTGTGAACCACTTTACCCTCATCTCCGGCTTTGGTGACTGCCTCAAAGAAGTCGATCAGGTTCAGGATGCATGATCTGCATTTCACAAACACGAACTTGGTGGGATCCAGAGTTTGGAGGTTTCCAATGTCTTTCTTTATGAGTTCCATGATGATACGTTCCATGACCTTGCAGACCAGGCTTGTCAGGCTAATAGGTTGATAGTTCCCAGGATCAGTGGTGGCTTTCTGGAGTGGGATAACTGTTGCTGTGTGCCATTCAGTGGGCACAAAGCCTGATGCGAGGCTATTGGACATGGTGCTTAAGTGGGAGCCAATTTGTTCTGAAGTTCAAAACACAGCCTGGGATGTTGTCCGGTCCCATGGATGCTGTGTTTTTGGCTTTAGAGAGTGCAGCTTTTACCTGCATAATTGTGATTACAGGGACTCTGCATTTGTCCTGTATTAGATATGGGCTATTTAGTGGGTGGGGGTGTAAAGTTAGCACTAAATCTATCTGCCAGGATGTTGGCAATATCAGTTGGTTCTGTAATTTTCATGCCGTTGTGCTGTAACTCAGAGCAGATTTGGGCGTTGCCATCAAGATTCTTGACATAGCTATAGAATGCTTTGTGTTGTCTTTAGAAATTTTGTAGCTAGCTTTGGAGGATCTTATAAGGGATCTCAGCTTCTTGAGGCTGACCAGGGAGCTCCTCCTCATGGATTTTACTCTTTTGCAATAGTTTCTTCTTTCTGTTGTACAGTTTGTTTATGGCAGGGGACCACCAGATTGGCTTCCTTTTCTTGGAGGATAGTGTCTTGGTTCTGTTTGGGATAGTGATCCATGCATTGGTATAAGTGCTTATAGAGTGCATTTGTGTAGGATTCAGCACTTGTAACTGTATTGTCCATCTGCATGGGTGTCATGAAGTTCACCACTTCTGTCTTAAAAGCATGAATTGGCTTTGGAGAAATATTTACAGTGGTTTAATGGGGTTGGGATGGGATGTGGATATCAAGGCTGATTAGCTTATGGTTGGGTCAGACCAATGCGGAGTTGACTTCAGGTGTGAAACACCCGTCACTCATGTTCCTAATGCCTAGGTGTAGGATATTGTTGCCCTGGTGGGCATGGATAAGTTGATCCAGGGCATTGGAGTTTATAATTCCAGAAATAGTTGATCTAAGGAGTTGGTACATGAGTAGTTTTTCCAGTTAATGGGGTAGTTGAAGTCACCCATTATTAGCGTCTGTGGTTGAACCCTAATATTTTCCAGTACATCAAGAAAAGAGGAGTAGGAATCCTGGGGAATGGTGGGGGATCTGTAGCAAGCTGCAATTTGGATTGCAGTTTTGCCCAGAGTTAGTTGCACTTGGATAACCTCGGATGCATTGTGCTGAGCAACTAGCCTGGAGGTATGGATATCCTTAATTAATATGGACACAGCTCCACCTTTGGTGTTTCTGTCCCACATGGCCAAAAAGTGTGGTATGAGTTATAGCCTGGTAGTGCAGGGGTGCTATCTGGAGCCTTGAACCAGGTCTCAGTCACTGCACAGATATTGATGTTCTCCATTTTAAGGAGTGCCTCGAGTGAGTGCATTTTGAGATTTAGACTTCTAGCATTGAGTAGCATTACCCTCAGTTTTTGCTTGCCTGTTCCTGTTACGGTGGTGAATTTGTTATTTGAACCTAAAAAAGACACTATAGGGGCAGCAAGAGCCTTAGCCAGTATCCGGAATCCCAGAGGCGACAGGTGCAGGCCATCTGTGGCGAAGCATCATGGTCTGTTAACATGTCATCCCAAGCAGACAGATATTGGATCCCCTTAGAATGACACCAGAAGCTTAGCCAGTTGTTGAAGTCAATCATTTTGTCCTTGTACTGCGGTATCATTTTGGGTGATGGCAGAATGCTACTCAGGGCTAGGGTCATACCTGCCTGGGCTACAAGATCGGAGAGCTCTTCCATGTCTCTTTTCATGTAGTCCAAGGAGGTATGTCTCAGGTCATTCATACCAACATGGACAATAACAGAGTCATATTTGTACTTGTTGTGGAGTGACCTGAGTGCATGGGTTATGTGGCGGATACTGGCACCCGACAGGCAGCTGACAGTAAACTTCTGCTTGTTTAGCCTGGTGAGTGTTCATCAGTGTGCCTGACTATAGAGTCACCTATGACTTGTGTGTTGGGTACATTGTTTTGCTTTATTGGCTGTGGATGAGTGGCACACTGAGTCTGTGGGTTATGTGTCATTTGGGTTGTGTTGGGGGATGGAGGTTGCTTGCGTTTCTTCTTTGGAGGTCTCTGTTGCTTAGACAGATTATTATTGAGAGCCTCCACAAATGTTTTTGTGTTACTATGTGTAGATTTTGGTGGTGTAGATTTAGTGAGACTATGTGATGAGTGTGGTGCAAATATTTACCTTCCCCTCTTGACTGTCAAGTTCAGTCTTGGTTGGAGAGAGCTTTACCTCCAGTTTGGCTAGAAAAGTACATCTCTCACAGTTTGTAGTGTTGAGTGGTAGGAGGAGAGGGTTGTCTGTGTACATGAGGCCTACATTGCCTTAAGATGACCAGATTCATCAGATAGACAGGAGAGAACACTGGGAGCTGACCCTTGGACATGCCTGAATAAAAAACTATTTTCCTCCAGATAAGTGAGGAAAGTGAGTACAAGGGCTGTTTTTCTAAGCAAGTGAGGAAAGTAAGTACAAAACTGTTTTCTTCTAGGTAATGAGGAAGTGCTATAATAATTAGTAGCTTATTTAGTGCTTACAAGTTCTGAACAAGTGCTGAGCATAATAAGCAAGTATAAGTGATAAAACTAAGAATCTGTATCTGCACTAGATGAGTTACAGGACAGAAACAAGTGTAAATGCAGGCTTTCAAATCAGAAAGTTGAGAGAGATGGAAGAGATTGCACAAATGACCAGCAACTACAATTTATTGGCCAGAATCACCCCTTTAGTGATAGACAGGTTACCTAGTGCTTACCACTCCCACTGATAAGCTTGAAGGCTTCTCTCCAACACAGAAAGGCTTGGGGGGCACAGAGGCTTACATACAGTCCTGGATACAGCAAATCGGTATCTGGAACATTAGTTATAGGAAAGGTAGGAAACAGGCTTACAGTTTACAGAAAAGTAGCTAAAACAGCAGTAAAAACAATTGACATACAGTGCAAGCTAGTACACTTGAGTATGTAGCAATATTAGACCAAACACAGTTTAAAAAAATGCAATTAAATTAAAAAGGACTAAAAGCAGGTGTAGAAAGAGTTTATTAGATAGAATGTGGTAAAGAGATGGGACTGGGGGAGTGCCCCAGATATACAGTGGGGCGGGCAACTGCAAAAGCCACCAAATTTAAACTACAAGCCAGAAATAGGGAGAGTGGGTGGGACAAAACAGTTTCAGCAGAGATCTAAGCAACAATTAACAGTGCAAACTCTAAAACCAAAAAAATATACTCAGCTCTGTATATTTGCAGATAGATTGAGAAGCAGTCTCTCAGAACACATGAAATGCAGGCTGTTACTAACAGGTCTAATTTTATGCAAGGGATACTTGAGTTAGAAAACAAACAAGCTGTGAAAACCATTTATACCAACTGAAGACACAGAAGAAAATAGGGGGAGATGGGGTAAACAGTTTCAGCAGAGATCTTATTAATGTTATGTATTACTATGGTTACATATTAATATATCTTGTTGAATTACCTGTTCTCTTGGCCTTATGCCATAACTGTTCTGGCATGCTGTTATTATAATGACTGTTCTGTTATATATTGTTTTGTTTCACATAATATGCACTGAATTGTCATGGGGTTATTTGCAATGTTCTGGCATGCTGTTATTACTAACAATGGTCCCTCTGGGTTGGACATGGCTTTATTCAGGGTAGGCTGCATGCTACATAGTGCAGCTAGGGATTGTGAAGGGCAGTGTAGGCCATCTACACATGGGCAATAACCTTAAAGGAAATATGTGATCTGTTATAGGTCACATGGGTGTTGAGTATGGCTGAGCAGTTATCTCTATATTCCCAGATGGCACCCTGTCATGATTAGGGGTGCCATATACGACTACCTGTGTTTTGTGGTGACGTAACTATCAAAGGGAAGTATTGTCCAGCTGTGTGCCATACACACAGTTGCCATTATGTTGACCGCTGCCTAGGTGGTAGTTAATGGGTACAGGGTTTGAAACACAGGGATGACAATGCAATACTTAGCTGCTAGATTGTGGTCATACATTACACACCACACATCTGACACGCTAAGGCCCTTCTGTATATTGAACGCAGCACACAATGAGTCAACTGCTCCTCCTAGTTCATAGTCATTTGCGAACTTCAATAGGTTCATGCCTTCTGTGTTAGTCTATGTGGTATAGATAACAAAGAGGGGAGTACCAGGAATGACCCTGTATTACCATGGCTGTCACTGGTTTGATGTGCGTAGTATTCGCCAGACACCTGCTGTAGTGCAGGTTCTGCCAGCAGTCCAGTTGCCAACCACTCCTGTGACATAGGAATACACACCTAGTTTACTGAGTGTAGCTGGAACACTGTATGGGTGATGGAGTCCTACTACCTGGCAAGGTCATGGTATGCAGTGTGAATTCACCCTACTGTCATCTACATCTGTACTGAGTACATCAATTACGCTGACCATGGTTCATGGTCAGATAGACCAGACTCAGCAGAGTAGTTGTGCACTGTGTCCCATTATCAATGGTGTCTCTCCCTTTGTGGGATGTGATAACTGTTGCTGTGCACCATTCGCTGTGTATACAGCCTGACATTGAGCTATGATTGAACATGATGTATATGTAGATAGCTGAATGTTCTTACATTTGTGTAGGATACACCCTGGGATGTTGACAGGTCCCATGAAAGCTGTATGTATGGCTTTAGAGTACAGCTTATACCTGCATAGTCATTAGTACAGGGGCCCTGTAGTGTACATGGATATATTACTGTGTACCTGTTGGGGGTGGGGAAGTGGGAGTGTGTTTAACTTCTCTGAGACCCTATCTGGATGAACGGATGCTATTTCTATAGATGCAGTACCTCCCATGCCATAGTGCTGTGCAGCACGGCAGGTCTTGTCATTGCCATTACGATTAATGACACAGCTATAGAATGCTCTGTGCTTGGCCTCATAATATGTGGCTGATTAGTTTCACAGTAGCTTTGTGTGGTTTTATATGGTGTATCTGTATCTTACTGAGGCTGACCAGGGATCACCTACACTCATGTGTGTTCACTCTTGCAAAAGTTACTACCGTCTGTGGTACAGTTTAAAGCATAATACCACCAGTTTGCCTACTTGTTTGCATTGGGTTGACTGCTGGTTCTGTTTCAACGGCACACTCACTGCACATATGTGACTGCTTAAGGTCCATTTGTGTAGGATTCAGCATTTGCACATGCATTGCCATCTGCATGGGTGCCATGGCACTCACCACACTGCTCTTAAGAAACATAACATTGGCATTGGAGACTAACTATGTGTAGCATACTGTTAGCCCTGTTTTTGTGACTATTGTGATCCAGGTCAGTGGGGTCGATGGAATCCAAAATGCATTGAGCGCAGGTGTTGGTACATGAGGAGTCTTCCCAGTTCACAATGGAATAGTTGAGAGTAGCCATTATTATGGTTCTGTCTCAGACCTAATCTTCCCCATTGCAGCACATTATGACAGTTGTGAAGTCCACAGCCTGGTGGGTGATCTGTCTCAAGGTGCATTTTGAATTCCATTTTAGCACAAAGGTAGTTGTTCAGCATAATGCATCTGATGTTATGCAAGTGCAATTAATGTGGGGGTGTACATATCCTTCAGAAATATGGACACACCTGCGGCCCATGTTTTCCAATAAAGGGTAATGAGCAAGAGGTGAGGTATGTGTTATAACATATTCATGCAGGTGTGCTCTCTGGAGCATTGAAACATGTCTCAGCCACTGCACAGATATGTTCTCCATGTTAGGGATTGACGTATGTGTGTCTGTATAGTGTTTCTGACATGTATCATTGTGTAGCGAGACCTGCAGATTATTGCTTGGCTGTCCCTGTAACAGCAGTGGACCCTCACTTGAACCGTGCATGATGAAGGCACTATAGGCAAAGTATGAGCCTTAGGCAGTACCCAGATTCCTAGGTAATACAGGTGCAGGCCTGTCTGGCAAAGCATCATGGTCTGTCAACCATGTTTTCCCAGGATGACAGATACTGGGCATCATGTAACATGCACCACTACACTAGACAATTGTGGAATACAATCCTTTTGTCTCTGTACTGCAGTGTCATTCTGGCCAATGGCAGAATGCTGCCCAGACCTTGGGACATACCTGCATGGGCTACAAGACCTGACAGTTCCTACATGTGTTTCCGTGCAGTCCAGGCTACTGCATCACAGATACTGCACAACAACATGGAATATGCCAGAGCCATGTGTGTAGTTCAAAAGGTGGTCTGAGTGTATGTGTATGTGGCTAATCATGGCAGACAGGCAGCTGGCAGTATGTATGCCCTCGTATAGGTCAGTGTGTAACATAGTGCTAGAGTTTGCATTCACAAATGAGTACTGTTGGGCATGTTTCCAGTCATGTGTTCAGAGGTTTGGCACAATTATGCAACCTATGTCATACAGTTTGTGTATTTCAGTGTCTATCTCTTCCTGCTTGGGGAGGGGGGGTCACTTGTTTGGCCAGGTACTAAGACATGTCTGTGAATGTGTGTGATGTCCAGTAGTGTGTGTGGGTGTCCTTACTGTGTTCTGGTAAGGGTATGTGTTGGTTGTGT